>NC_057810.1:18137211-18149711 GCF_018294505.1 Triticum aestivum
CCTCTGCCCTACTTTAGATGGCCAGGCAGAGCACCGCGCGCACGGCCGCGGCCCTTCCTGCCTCCGAGGAGGCATGCGGCACGATGAACGCATGGCGGCTGCAGTGTACCGTGCCGGTGTGCGTGGCTGCTAATGGCGGGGGAACGTGCGTCACACGCGGAGGATAACGCACGCTTCGCTTCACCTGTCAGTCAGTCAGGGCTCGCCTCAGGAGGTCCAACCAAACCAAACCGATGGAGCGAGCCTACGTGTAAATAAAATTCAGCACCATTTCCAAGCATATGCCGGGTCGGCCTCTCCCCGGCTCCCCGCCCGTCAACGTCCATCGCTGGCCGCAGCAGTCGTTTTCGGCCGCGTATACGCACGCCCGTACGACTGCGACTGCGACTGCGATCGATCCGGCTGGTAGAAAACTCAACCAACCGGCGGGCGGTCATCCCTCTCCCCACAGCGTCCCGACGTACGGCGCACAGTGGAGCTCGGAGAAACTAGCGGCGCAGAGCGCACGGCGCCCACCGGCCGCGTCTCTGCCTGCCCGGCGATCGAGCGCCCCCTGCGGCGAGCCAAAGGGCAACCGCGGCGGGTGTCACCCCGGGGAGGCCGGTTCCTCGGCGCGCGCCAAAGGGCGGGCAGGCAGCTGCACGTGCGGCAAGGCAACACAGCAGGCAGGCAGAGGCTGGCCGTCAAGCCACAGCGGCAGCCTCTTGCTTGCTGGGTTGCTCCATCCAGATCCGGCCGGGCGCCACTTCACACTGCCCCTTGGCCTCCCGTGACCGCCCGACTGGCTCGCCCATCGGAAGGGTACTGTCCCTACGATCCTGCCCGCCGCAGGAGCACTCCGTGGGCATGATCTGGATTGGATCACTAGTAGTAGGAGACTACTATTTGTAGGACTAGAAAAATCGCTGCCGGTTTACGGCGGACTGGAATCCGATTCCCTCCCTCCCGTCGCGGGGGCTAAACAATCATCCCTGCCCAGTGGGTAGCCCGGCGCCACCGGCGGTTTCGGGTTTATCTCACCTTTTTTTCCCTAGGGTGACTAAAGCGCACCAAAAGGTCCCTATAATATCCCAAGGATGTCACGTAGGTCCTTAAATTATGAAAACTAGCATTCAGGTCCACAAAATGTAATAAGTGGGTCATCCAGGTTCAAACCTTAACTTCCAAAAACATACACACACACACACACAAATAAAAACATGTCCTATAGCCTTAGGGACATCCATGGCGTCATCTTCATCAGCAAGTTCGTGTACCGACGGTGGTATGTCAATGCTGGTGAATGCTGGGACAATGCGGTCGAGCACGACAAGAGAGGTCCATGGTCGTGGTGTCAGGAGGCGTTCTAGCAGCATCGAGGTACTCATCGGCATTAAAGGAGGACAACATCGTCGGCATGGGGTTGATGCACCGTGCCAACATGCCTCTCCACCCAAGCATCCATGTGAACGTTGTCGTTGATACCATCATAGAGGTGACGGTTGTTCGGGTGCTTTTGGGAAGCTACAGGGTAGCTAAATGTTGGCTTGTAGAGAAAGCTCACCTTGGCGCACGAAGTGCTTCAAAGGTTCACCATGGAGATGATCGAGAGTATAAAGCCATGGTCTACAACCTCGCCCAGAACCCTAACATCATGCACTGGATCCAGGAACATTTTTTTCGCTGTCATGCCGCGCAAATCAACGACCACCAACAACCACACCTATGAGTGCATTCTGCATCCCTAGAATATTCCAAGGATGTCATGTAAGTCCTCAAATTTTGGAAATTGTCTTTCAGGTCGTGAAAACGTATAAGGATGTCACCCAAGTCCAAACCCCTACCAGTCCTGAAAATATGCAAAATAAAAAAACGCCCTCTTTACAAATTTAGGGACCTTTCTGGCGGCCTCTTCTTCAGTAAGTTGATGTACCACCAAAAATGGTAGGTCAATGGTGGTAGCTGATGCGAGACATAAGCACTTCATGGTTGTGATGTTGTAACGCCTCCCAGCAGCATCGAGGTACTCACTGACATCAAGGGGGACAACATCATCATCATGGATGCCATCATAGAGGTGGCATTGTTCTAGTAAACCATAGTGATATGCTCCTAGCAAGCGGCACAACAGTTAAATGTCGGTTTGGAGAGAAAGCTTGCATTGGGGAACAAAGTGCTTCACACATTTATCGAATATGATCAAGAGTAGGAAGCTATGTTATACAACCTCACTCAGAACCCCAGCATTGTGGATCTGGAAGAAATTCCCCCCTACCACGTCCAAAGGAACGAACACCAACAACGACATGATGATAATAATCGAGACCGAGGAGACCAAAGCCTTGGTCTACCTACACACTACCTTGTTCGAGTCGATGAGGTTGTTACTCTTGATCCTGATCCAACGCAAGACAGTGGTCATAGACAACGTGATATCGATGTTTACCACTATGGCCAAAATCAGCATCTCATTATGCCCACCAGTGGCGGAGCTTAGTGTACTACTTGGGGGGGGGGGCAACTTTGGACAAATCTTTGAAAAAAATATTAAGTAGAGGGCCTAGATGAAAGGAAAAAAAATAGTATTTTGCCCCCCTCAAATGCTCCCATTTTGTGCCCCCCCCAGCCCACCCCACCCTAACAGGAATTCTGGTGTAGCTCCGCCACTGATGGCCACCACTGTCGTCGACAAGGAAGTCGATGCCGGACTCCATATATACATTTGTGTCTTTTTTGCATAGATCCTAACCAGTTTCAGCGGGATGTTTGCCACCAAACCGCCTCTTCCAACGTGGCGTTGACCAATGGTGACACATGAGCAGTCAACACAGGGTTAGGGCTGGTTTGAACCTGAATGACACACTTATTGCACTTTCCGGAGCTACATGTCGTCTTCCAAAAGTAGAGAACCTAAGTGAGTACCTCGAAATAGTTTAGGGACCTATGGTGCACTTCGCTCTTTTGAGTCGAAGGCCAAGATTGCATGGTTGTCCTCGTGCTCCTCCTCCACTTATGCCTCATGTTCGAGCGACTCGTGGTCGGTGGGATTGTTGCTCAATCTCCTGAGAGTTGATGGCCACGTTCGGCATGTCCTCTAAGTCGAGCTCGGTGGTTGACACGGTCGACGCATGCGGGGCCGCTCTCGAGTTTGCCGATGAGGGAGGGGGAGGGTGAGCAAGCGGTACAAGGGAGTGCCACTTATTGAGAGAGGGTGGGGGCCGGGGGGGGGGGGTGAATTCACTATGGTGCTAATCGAAGATCTAAGTCGAGTATGTAGATGGCGAAATTGAGGGCCGCATAATTAGGATGGTGCATTTCGGTTAGAGATGGTGCTAATTAAGATTGTTAAACCTTTTGAAGGGAACATAGTTTTTTTCGATTTTGACTGAATTGATCGGGGCGTGCACAAGCAACAGAGAGAGAGAGATCCTCATAGTCATAGGCCAGTCGACTATAAGGGGATAGGGCTGCTAGCGGCCTTTTGAGGCGCACGTCAGTCCACTCGGGAGGTCGGCGTTTGCGTGTGTGTATATATACCAGCCTCTGCACCGCTTCTCTTTTCACTAATCCCGCGCCCCCTCCCGGCCACTACCTGCCGCCGGTTCCTTCCTTTCCTCTTCTGCGGCGACCAATCCAGAAACCATCCAACGCTTGTCCCACGACGCGGCACAGCGCACCATGGCCGCTTCGGTCGAGCCACGGCAGTCGTCGTTCGGCCGCCTCGACGCGCCGGCCACCGCGCCGCCGGCACGCAACGGTTCCTCCAACGGCGGCATCCGTCGCCGCGCCGACTCGCCGGTGCGCGGCTGCGGGTTCCCCCCGCTCATTTCGCCGCCGCGGAAGGCCATCGTCGAGGAAGAGGAGCAGGACGAGGAGGACGAGGAGCCGGAGGAGGACTGGCGGGAGGCGTACGGCTCGCAGCTGCAGCTGGAGGTGGAGCCGTCGACGCGCGACCCGCGGGACGAGGGCACGGCGGACGCCTGGATCGACCGCAACCCCTCGCTGATCCGCCTCACCGGCAAGCACCCGCTCAACTGCGAGCCGCCGCTGGCGCGCCTCATGCACCACGGCTTCATCACGCCCGCGCCGCTCCACTACGTGCGCAACCACGGCGCCGTGCCAAAGGGCGACTGGGCCACCTGGACGGTCGAGGTGACAGGGCTCGTCCGCCGCCCCGCGCGGCTCACCATGGACGAGCTGGCCAACGGGTTCGCCGCCGCGGAGGTGCCCGCCACGCTGGTGTGCGCCGGCAACCGCCGCAAGGAGCAGAACATGGTGCAGCAGACGGTGGGCTTCAACTGGGGCGCGGCGGGGGTGTCCACCTCCGTCTGGCGCGGGGCGCGCCTCCGCGAAGTGCTGCTCCGGTGCGGCATCATGTCGCGCAAGGGGCAGGCCCTGAACGTGTGCTTCGAGGGCGCCGAGGACCTCCCCGGCGGCGGCGGCTCCAAGTACGGCACCAGCGTGACCCGGGAGTGGGCGCTCGACCCGTCCCGCGACATCCTGCTCGCCTACGCGCAGAACGGGGAGCCGCTGCTCCCCGACCACGGCTTCCCCGTCCGCGTGCTCATCCCGGGCTGCATCGGCGGCCGCATGGTGAAGTGGCTCCGGCGCATCGTGGTGACCACCGCCGAGTCCGACAACTACTACCACTTCAAGGACAACCGGGTGCTGCCGTCGCACGTGGACGCGGAGCTGGCCAACGCGGAGGCGTGGTGGTACCGGCCCGAGTACATCATCAACGAGCTCAACACCAACTCGGTGATCACCACGCCCGGGCACGACGAGATCCTCCCCATCAACGCCTTCACCACCCAGCGCGCATACACCATGAAAGGATACGCATACTCCGGTACGTGACCCAGCTACCCGTCCATCCATTTTATTACGTTCTTTTGGAAAGTCAGAGGATCGAAAAGAGAAGCTGCTTGGTAGATTTGTTCTTTGTCTTGGTATATGTATTACATGACATGACGCCAAGGATGACGCAATTAGAGAGTATATACTATGCTTCCGTACGTAGCATTGACCATAAGGACCATATATATACCATATTTTATGCTCACGTAGGAAAAAAAAAGTTGATGAGAGTAGTATAAAGCTCAGCACCAGGACATCTGACCTGACCAAGCACAGGATACATTTTCTTACTTGATTGACATTGGTAGCATTTGGAAATGCCAGCTTGAGTGCGACAGTCCCTTGTTTTCTACTACTACTCTACTACTAACAGCTGAGAGGGGTGGTGGTGGCGGCCACTCATTGTTATTTTTACCCCTACCACCACCACTACCTCCATAGCATTGACCATATGATATGAGCCGACCTAGCTTAGTTGTCTCGTGGCAGTAGGCGAGCTTCAAAACCGGGTGCAAGAAGAGAAGAGAGATACCGTGTGTAGTTAAGTAGTTTTCCTTGTGGTTGAGTGCACTTTCTCTGCTAACCAAAAGATATATAAAACCTATGCATGCACTTTTCTTTTTTGACAAAAATTGCATGCGCTTTTCTTGTGGTTCTGGGGTCGCTGCCACTTGGTGCCGTCCAAAAGCTAAGGTAGCTGCTGGAGGCTGCCATGCTGTATACAACTGCTATAATATACTCCCTTCGTCTCATAATATAAAAACGTTTTTGACACTAGTGTAGTGTAGTGTAGTGTTAAAAGATTTCTTATATTATGGGACGGAGGGAGTAGTATAAAACGTTGCTAGCTCTTGGAATAGTTCGTCTGATGTGTGGGGCCCGCGGCAAGGTTTGCCAAGTCGTACCTGGTGGAGTGCTGGCTTGGGTATAGAGCAAGGGACAAGCTAAAAGCGAGCCATATAATTGGAGGCACAACACAATTCGTGTGGCTAGCCGCAGCCACAAGCCAGATTTTTCTCCTATCCAGTAGTAGTTCAATAGTAACTCTAGTACACCTATTGATTTGGCTCTGCTACACTGCCAGCTTCCTGGTTCGGTTCACACAGTGAACCCATAAAATGCCCTAAGGCTGGTCATAGTGGGAGTATCATATACTTGTATAATGCATATGATACTAGTGTATGATACTACATCTATAGTGCATAGTATCATAAGTTAGTAGTATCATAGATGGTCTTATTTATTGCCATGCATGACATATAGTAGCATCACATTTATTATGTTACGGTATCTACCTAGGTTACTATAACAATCTCTTTTTTTTTAATTGCCTGTCACATAAGCATGTTTGCAAGTCCAAAGAGCATGATACTACTTATGTTACCAAACTATGGCTAACCTAAAGTAGCCGAAATTCAAACGGGCTATAGTCACCAGAGAGGGACAAGAAGGAAAATGCTACGCCTACAAACATGTCTTATACTATACTTAACATGTGTAATTACCTTAAACACTAATCAAACTGCCCCCCTGATTTCTAGGGTAGGCCCATGCCCCCAACTAGCGACGAATTAAAAACCGACAAATCAGAATTCACGTAAGGTACGTAAGGATCTCCACCCTACGTAGGTGTAACATTACCCGGACAAAAAAGGCCCAAACAAAAAAGGAAGAGGGACTAAGTCGGAAAAACTATAACACCTAACCACCATCCGTAGACCATCAACCAAAGCAAAAGCATCAGGCGAAGCCATGTTGCTAAGTCTCATCATTTGACAAATTACTAGTGGGGAAGTCAAAAGCAAGTAGGCAACTGAACAAAGCATGCCCGCATGATTCGTCCCATTTTGGAACGGGCACTTGTCCGCCAGCCAATCATCAACAAGTGGAATCGGAATCTAGCAGCAACACTTTCTACTGAATATTCCAACTTGGGCCTCGGGAAACGTGTCGAGGTTGCTTGCCGACACAAACTTCCTGCTTAAAAGAAGAAGAGGAAAACGTTGCGTTTGTTAAGTACCCCCTGTGTGCTCCATGACAAGACACATACATTTCCTATGAAAACAAACAAGGCAAAGCTTGATCAAATTTACTGGAAAACCACCGGCAACCATAACAGTAGATATGTATAATATGAAAACACATTTTATCGTATATTTAATGATATTGATTTTGTATTTTTAGTTGTTGAATGTTTCTTTATGTGGTCAAACATTGCCCTTTTGACTTTTATATATCAAAACCTTCTTTTCAAGCCAAGGAGGGAGCATCTCTTAACTATTGCACTAATTAATTAGGAGACGGTAATCATGTATCCTAGTACTCATGAAAATGAAGGAGTAAGTACTAGTACTTCAAAGAGAGATCCCCACTGATTCTAATTATCTCAACATGTCTTCTTTCACATCATCAAAATTGGTGCAGCCGTTCCACTAGGACCCGTCCCGAGCTACCCACGAAAATTCCTTACCATGCAACATGCACTAATGCATTCTATGTGGATTTTAAATCACATTACATTTAATTGTGACATGCATAATCTTTCATGTTAATATTTTTTTGGCTTATGCAAGAAAATCTCACATAGTTTAAATCGTAAGGGTTCTATTAGTATTTCACACATATTTAATAACTGTATATCCAACTCCGTAGCAACACACGGGGGTATTATCTAGTTAAGCCAGTGAGCGAACCACCAACTCATGATCACTTATTTCTTATCGTTGCGTTTTGTAGGTGGTGGTAAGAAGATCACACGAGTGGAAGTGACTCTGGACGGCGGCGAGAGCTGGATGTTGTGCACGCTCGACATCCCGGAGAAGCCGAACAAGTACGGCCGGTACTGGTGCTGGTGCTTCTGGTCGGTGGAGATCGAGGTGCTGGACCTCCTTGGGGCCAAGGAGGTGGCGGTGCGCGCGTGGGACCAGACCCACAACACCCAGCCGGAGAAGCTCATCTGGAACCTCATGGGCATGATGAACAACTGCTGGTTCAAGGTGAAGGTCAACGTGTGCCGCCCCCACAAGGGCGAGATCGGGCTGGTCTTCGAGCACCCCACGCAGCCAGGCAACCAGACCGGCGGCTGGATGGCGCGCCAGAAGCACCTGGAGACGGCCGAGGCGGCGGCGCCAGGGCTCAAGCGCAGCACGTCTACTCCGTTCATGAACACCGTCGCCGACAAGCAGTTCACCATGTCCGAGGTGCGCAAGCACGGGTCCAAGGAGTCGGCGTGGATCGTGGTGCACGGCCACGTCTACGACTGCACCGCCTTCCTCAAGGACCACCCCGGCGGCGCCGACAGCATCCTCATCAATGCGGGATCCGACTGCACCGAGGAGTTCGACGCCATCCACTCCGACAAGGCCAAGGCGCTCCTCGACACCTACCGCATCGGCGAGCTCATCACCACGGGCACCGGCTACAACTCGGACAACTCGGTGCACGGCGGGTCCAGCCTCTCCCACCTCGCCCCGATCCGGGAGGCCACCAAGGTCGCCGGGGCGCCCATCGCGCTGTCCAGCCCGCGGGAGAAGGTGCCCTGCCGCCTGGTGGACAAGAAGGAGCTCTCCCACGACGTCCGCCTCTTCCGCTTCGCGCTGCCGTCCTCCGACCAGGTGCTCGGCCTCCCCGTCGGCAAGCACATCTTCGTGTGCGCCACCATCGACGGCAAGCTCTGCATGCGCGCCTACACTCCGACGAGCATGGTCGACGAGATCGGCCAGTTCGAGCTGCTCGTCAAGGTCTACTTCAAGGACGAGCACCCCAAGTTCCCCAGCGGCGGCCTCATGACGCAGTACCTGGAGTCGCTCCAGCTCGGCTCCTGCATCGACGTCAAGGGCCCGCTGGGGCACGTGGAGTACACCGGCCGCGGCAACTTCGTCATCAACGGCAAGCAGCGGCGGGCGCGCAGGCTGGCCATGATCTGCGGCGGCAGCGGGATCACGCCCATGTACCAGGTGATCCAGGCCGTGCTGCGCGACCAGCCGGAGGACGAGACGGAGATGCACCTGGTGTACGCGAACCGGAGCGAGGACGACATCCTGCTGCGCGACGAGCTGGACCGGTGGGCGGCGGAGTACCCGGAGAGGCTCAAGGTGTGGTACGTGATCGACCAGGTGAAGCGGCCGGAGGACGGGTGGAGGTTCAGCGTGGGGTTCGTGACGGAGGACATCCTGCGGGCGCACGTCCCCGAGGGCGGCGACGACACCCTCGCGCTCGCCTGCGGGCCGCCGCCCATGATCAAGTTCGCCATCTCGCCCAACCTCGAGAAGATGAAGTACGACATGGCCAATTCCTTCATCTCTTTCTGATGAAACAACATTTCTCCTCTCTCTAGTACGTAGCATGCATGCTGCTGCCTATACAAAACCACCGCGTCGACGCATCAATCTGTGCATGTACCCAATGTTTATATGTGTCTGTCGAAAGTATTTGTTCATTAGAGAACCGTATGTACGTGCATGCGTGATTGCATGAATTATACTCTGTAGGTTGTATGTACGTACGTACACTTGTTTCCTAGAGTACATTGGACGTGGCTTCGGTTGAGGGTCTGTTTATTCCTTCATGTACACTACCTAGTACTCCCTCCGTCCCAAAATAGATGACCCAATTTTATACTAAAGTTAGTACAAAGTTGAGTCATCTATTTTGGAACGGAGGGAGTATGTAAATAAGATTGATTATTCTTCTATCTAAATTGTTAAAGCCGCTGCCAATATATAAGCATATGAGGACAATCTCATTTTTTTCAAAATCAATGTATTTACATGGATCATTGCACTCTAATTTTTGCCCAGTAGCCTCGCTCAAATCTTCCACAAAATGGCCGGTCGTAGTTTCCTCTCCGGACGTGGAAGCACCATCTGACCCTCCTTGTCCTGCCCAAAACCCCATTGTGTTGAAACAAATATCAATTTTTAACTTAGATTAATCCAAAAAAGAACCATGGGAATCATGTTAGAATAAATAATCATTAAAAGGATATTGTAGCCGCCGCCTCCTCCTTCTCCTCCACAAAAAGCTAGGATTTTTGCCTCCCGCCGCCGCCACCGCAGGTCCGCCTCCTCTCCGATGGCCTTAGGGCCATGGGGACGCAGTGGATCTCGGCAAGGGTCGGCGGGAGGGCTCCGTTTTTAATCGTTTCTTTCAGTTTTGCTAGGGTTTGTGACCTGCTCAGGAAGACGAGACGGCGGCGGCTCCCTGAAGATGGAATAAAGGTCTCCCCGCCTAGTCCCCGATCCGGCGATGCGTCTAGCATCGTTGGTGGGCGTGTGGAGGTGTGTCTCCGGCGGATCTATCTTTGGTGGATTTGCTCGGATCTCGTCGTTGTTCGTCTATGTTCGCGTGTCTTTGGATTGGATTTTTCCGATCTACGTTATTCTTTATCTGCGGCGGTTGCTGTTCTGGTGCGCTGGTCCTACGGGGCCTTAGCACGATAACTTCCCGACTGTCTACTACAACAAGTTGTGCCCGACTCCGGTGATGGAGGGCGATGACGGCGGCGCGCATTCGGCTCGCTTCAGTGCTGGTAGTTGTCGCTACGTGGTCTACGGATCTGGATGTGATTTTTATTATTTTTGGTATTCGTTGTACTGCCATGATTGAGGATGAATAGATCGAAAATTTTCCCGCAAAAAAATCATTAAAAGTAAATTAGATATGTGGGCAGTATTCATCAAAAAGGAGGTATGCGTCACCACATGCAAAGAAGGGTTAATGGCGTCGTCGTCGACATTTTGAGCACCACGAACAACAAATGTTCAAACTATGTTGCCATGCTCGCCGATATGTGCATCTTTCCTGGCCGCGACCAAGAAGAAGCACGTCCAGTGGAATTGTGACAAGTGTCATAGCGGTCCAAAAAGAAAGTCGATGCGATCTTCAAGGGCAACAACCACTAGTAGAAAAGGGCCTAATGTGAAACACATTAGTCCCGGTTTGTAACAAAACCGGCACTAATGTGATCATTAGTGCCGGTCTCAACGGCTAGGAGGGCGGAGATCATTGGTATCGGTTTGTGGCGAACCTTTAGTACCGGTTCGTGCCACGAACCGGTGCTAAAGAGGCTGTTGCAGGGTGTGGTCAGGCTGGGCCCCCACCAACACCTTTAGTACCGGTTCATACCACAAATCGGTACTAGAGGTTTTTAGTTGGTTCATTCTGCAGCGGTTTTTTAGTCCCACCTCGCTCCGCTAACAGAGTTTTTATCACCTTAAATATATTACTTCTCAAACTATCACAACCACTTGATCTTCATTGAACTCTATGTGTAAAATTTGTGGCCACAATACGAGTCTTCTCCGGTTTCTAAACCGGTGAGGACTCATATTGACAATTCAGATTGTATACAAAAAGATCATTGATGATCAATGTATTTTTGATGTATTTCTTTGTCAGTAGCGCGTTTTGGCTGAAAGGCGATACTGATCAATGTATATTTATATATATTTTTACATATTTACACAATTTTAATAATTTATTACAACTCCGGTCTTTTTTTTCCGTTCAAATGCACAATTCAAATCCACGTCATCAACTTTCAACCCTTTCTGACATAATTTGCTATTTTCGATGCATTTACTGATTTGTTTTGAGAGCTAAATGACAGTGAAATTGAAAAGCACTACAAAATAAATTCTGAAAAGGTTGAAATTTGGCAAGGTATCATCATTTCACCCGCATAGCATGTGCAAAAAAATAGAGAGGGTTACGGCAAAAACTGGATGCACTTCGTATACAAACTGGACAATCTCTTTCGAAGTATCATGATTTCAGACGAAAACTCATCTGTTACACCGGCTATTCAATATTTTAATAACTTATTACAACTCCGGTCTTTTTTTGCGTTCAGATGCATAATTCAAATCCATGTCATTAACTTTCAACCCTTTCTGACATACACTACTAGGGAAAACCTTATACACAGAAATTTAGCAGTAGCGCGGGTCAAAAAAAGCGCTAGAGCTAGATAGCAGTAGGGCGTGAGGAAAAATGGCGCTACAGATAAAATTGTAGCAGTAGCGCGTGCGTGTGTAAAAGCGCTACTACTAATATTCCTATTGCTTAGACGATAGGCTACGCATAGCAGTAGCGGGCTTGGAAGAAGCGTGCTACCGCTAGGGCGTAAGTAGTAGCGCATTTCCTACGAAAAACGCTACTGCTAATGGAAATAAAATAAAATAAAAAACAAACAGAAAAGTAAATGAAAATGAAAGAAATAAAAAGAGGAGAAAGGGAAAAATAAAATATAAAGCAAAATAAATGAAAAGGCGAAAAAAGGAGAAAGGCATAGCAGTAGCGTGTGTTCGTAAGAGGCGTTATAGCTAATGTAGCTGCAGCGCGTTTCTTGGACCCCGCTATAGAAATAGAAAAGGAAATTACATAGCTATAGCAGTAGCGCGTTTTGCGAAATGCGCTACCGCTAAGTTTGACTTAACCAAAAAACCGTTTCCCCCCGGCCATCACTTTTCCCCCAAATCCCTCGACCCACCCCGCTGCCGTCTCCCCGATACGCCGTCGCCCCACTTCGCTGCCGTCTCCTGCCGACGTCGACGCCCCCGGAGCCACCAGAGCCGCGCGACGTCGACGTCACCAGAGCCGCCCCCAACGCCACCGATGTTCTGCCCCTCAACAAGGATGTGAAGTTTACGCGCCTCCGATTG
>NC_057810.1:18154711-18331002 GCF_018294505.1 Triticum aestivum
AGAAACTGTCTTTCAGTCGACCTGGAAGGATTCCACTCGACGGACTCGAAGACACTCGACCATGAAGACTCACTCGACCACCAGGAGATCCAGGGTCACTCTGCATCCAAACGGTCTGTTATTAAGTAGTCTTTATGGCCATGATATCACTTTATGTAAGACGTTACCAGTAACGCCAGGCCTTTATGTACATTGAACCCTCCGCTACGTGGGCTGGCTGGGGTCCTGGCGCACTCTATATAAGCCACCCCCTCCACAAGCAGAAGGGTTCGCACCCCTATAACTCACACGCATATAATCCAGTCGACCGCCTCCGGGCACCGAGACGTAGGGCTATTACTTCCTCCGAGAAGGGCCTGAACTCGTAAAACCCTTGCGTGTACAACTACTCCATAGCTAGGATCTTGCCTCTCCTTTAGTACCCCCCCCTACACTATTGTCAGACTTAGAACCACGACAGTTGGTACCCACCGTGGGGCAGGTGTCTTAGCGACTTATTGGAGATGTTGCAATTTTTCCGATCTCCTTCATCATGGTTTCAGGCGGAGTTGGTTGAGGGCCGCGAGATCCGTCTCGGCGCGCTCACGTTCGTCGCCGACGACTCTGCCTGGCTTCAGGAGGCTCCGCTCGACGTCGACGCGCTCCCAGTCTGCGGAGCGACGCACTTTCGCGCGTGCGTCCGCGGCGTCCTCCCGCGGCAACCGTCGACCCAGTATCGACCGGTTTTTGTGTCATCCTCCCTCCCAGCTTCCCGTCGGCGCAAGCGCTCCGGTCGGTCGAGGCTTCAGCGGTGGGTGAGGCACGCGGTGGCTCGCCAGTCGACCATCGCCCAAGTCGCGGCAATCTAACCCGATGAATCTCTCTACGGCCTGTTCGACCTGTCGACTAGCTCCGCAGAGACTGCATCCGAGTGCGACAGCAGTGATCCAGCGGCGGAGGTCTTGATGGTCAATGGACCACACGGTCCCCCCGACTTTCCCGGTGCCGAGGGAGGCGATGGCGGAGGCGATCCGTCGCACGCCCATGAAGAATACCTCCCCGAGCCCCTCAATTCACCGCAGAGGGAAGAACTTCGCCGCCGGAACATGGATGCACTTAACACTCCTATCATTGGAGAAACCCCTGAGGCTCGCGCCTTAGAGGACGCGCGCTTGGCCAACCTGGCTGAGCGCACTCGACTGGAGAACCTTCAGCGAGCACTCGACGAGCGTGCGCGGCAACGGGTCCCGGACTCCAGTCGACGTCAGCTCTTTCCACCTCCGACTCAGGTATATCGAACTCCGATTCAGAATTTAGCAGCTGCAGCCCGTATAGCAGAATCAATTCAGCCTTCCCAGTTAGAGGCTGGCAGAGGCTTGATGCAGATCAGAGATTTGCTCCGGGCAGCAGGAGATCAAAATTCAGCTGTATCACAGTCGCGGAACAGGATTCACAGCAAATCCGTGGCTGCGAATACGGTCCAGTCGGCTCATAGCCCCAGATCGCCCCCGAGGCGTGAAGGGCGTGGAGACCGGCACGATCAGTACAGGAACCGTGAGCAGTATGATCACCGATTCGATCGCGATGATCGACGTCGAGTGCCCACCCCTCCCCCTAGGGGTGGATCCTACGTACCTCGACAGCAGGATGATAGACGCCAGCACAGTGGCGGGCGAAGAATTCCAGTCGACCCCAGGGAACCAGGCTTTGATGCGAGATCCATCATCGTTCAAGGTCTGGTCGACCGGAACAGAGCTCACAGAGAGGGTCACGACAGAGATGTACCCACCAGCAGCCGAGTGCATGTCTCCGGACCAGAGTGTTTCAGCAGAGCCATCAGAGCCGCAGTGATTCCTCCCAACTTCAGGTTGGCGACTGGAGTCAGTAAGTTCAACGGTGAGTCTAAGCCCGATACTTGGCTTGAGGACTACCGAGTGGCTGTCCAGATCGGCGGCGGAAATGACGAGGTGGCCATGAAACATCTGCCTCTTATGTTGGAGGGATCAGCCAGGGCATGGCTGAATCAGTTGACACCCAGCAGCATTTACACGTGGGAAGACCTCTCCCGAGTGTTTGTCAGAACGTTCGAAGGAACATGCAAGCGACCAGCAGGACTGACAGAGCTGCAATCTTGTGTGCAGAAGTCGAATGAGACTTTGAGAGATTACATCCAGAGATGGATCACATTGCATCACACAGTAGAGAATGTATCTGATCACCAGGCAGTCTGCGCCTTCAAGGAAGGCGTTAAGTACAGAGAGCTAAGCCTGAAATTCGGTCGAACCGGAGACATGTCTCTGAGTCGAATGATGGAGATAGCCACCAAATATGCCAATGGTGAGGAAGAGGATCGGCTCCGGAGCGGCAAGCACAAGTCAGTCGCCCAGGAAACCGGAGGAGGGAACTCCAGTCGGAAGCAAAAGCGGAAAGCCGAGCCAGCTGCTCCTGGAGAAACCTTGGCCGTGACTCAAGGAAAGTTCAAAGGAAAGCCCAAAGGGCCTTGGAACCCCAAGAAAGTGAAGGATAAAGAAGGAAATGACGTGATGGATTTGCCGTGTCACATCCACACGAAGAAAGATGAAGAGGGTAATTTCATTTACCCGAAGCATACCACTCGACAGTGTCGACTTCTGATACAGCAGTTCCAGGGGAAACAGTCCAAGGATAAGGAAAAGGAGTCAGACAAAGTTGAGGACAAGGGGGATAGTGACGAGGAATACCCTCAGGTCAATTCCACTCTGGTGATTTTTGCTGACGTTGAGAGCAAAAGTCGACTGAAAGTTATAAACCGAGAGGTGAATATGGTTGCTCCGGCGACACCCAATTATCTGAAGTGGTCTCAGACGGCCATCACATTCGACCAGTCTGATCACCCGACGCACATAGCCACCCCTGGGAGGCAAGCTCTGGTGGTCGACCCAGTCGTCGAGGGCACTCGACTGACTAAAGTGTTGATGGATGGCGGCAGTAGTTTGAATATACTGTACGCTGAGACGCTGAAAGGGATGGGCATTCCGATGTCCAGACTTAGCACAAGCAACATGAGTTTCTATGGAGTCGTTCCTGGCAAGAAGGCCGCATCACTCGGCCAGATTGCTCTCGATGTGGTTTTTGGTGATTCCAAGAACTTCCGCAAAGAAAAGTTGACATTTGAGGTTGTAGATTTCCAGAGTGCCTACCACGCTATTTTGGGCAGCCAGCTTATGCACGTTTTATGGCTCGACCATGTTACGTGTACCTCAAATTGAAGATGCCTGGCCCTAAAGGCGTGATCACTGTTACTGGTAATCGCAAGAAGGCGGAAGAGTGCTTCCAGAAAGGCTCAAAGATCGCCGATGCTCAAATGGTGGCAGAAGAGTGGCAGGAACACCAGAGAAATGCAGACCCGAGTGATTTGTTGCGAGCCAAGAAGCCCGCTACGGAATCAGCGTTTCAGTCGTCCGGTGAGACAAAACCAGTTCACATCCACCCGACCGACCCCAACGCTGCTCCGACTAATATCTCCACAACACTCGACCCCAAATAGGAAGAAGCGCTCATCCAGTTCCTCCGTGAGAACTGGGACATCTTTGCATGGAAACCTTCTGACATGCCAGGTGTACCCAGGGGGCTGGCTGAGCACCGTCTGCGAGTCGATTCAAAGGCAAAACCTGTCAAGGAACATCTGCGACGGTCCGCCGTCCAGAAAAGGAAGGCTATTGGCGAAGAGGTGGCTCGGCTCTTAGCAGCAGAGTTTATCCGAGAGATTTACCACTCCGAGTGGCTCGCCAATGTTGTCATGGTCCCCAAGAAGGACAAGTCACTTCGCATGTGCATTGACTTTAAACATATCAATCGGGCCTGCCCGAAAGATCATTTTCCTCTTCCCCGCATCGACCAAATAGTCGACTCGACTGCGGGATGTGAGCGACTGTCTTTCTTAGACGCCTATTCCGGGTACCATCAGATCCGTCTGTATGGACCCGATGAGATCAAAACAGCTTTCATCACCCCATTCGGGTGCTTCTGTTATGTCACCATGCCATTCGGCCTCAAGAATGCCGGAGCCACGTTCATGAGGATGATTCAGAAGTGTTTGCTCACTCAAATCAGTCGGAATGTGGAAGCATACATGGATGACATTGTGGTCAAGTCACGGAAAGGTTCCGACCTGCTGACTGACCTCGCTGAAACATTTGCCAACCTCAGGAGGTATGATATCAAGCTTAATCCATCCAAGTGCACATTCGGAGTTCCTGGCGGAAAGTTACTCGGTTTTCTCGTTTCCGAACGAGGAATCGATGCAAACCCAGAGAAAGTGGGCACTATACTCCGAATGAAACGACCTGTGCGTGTGCACGATGTTCAGAAGCTTACTGGTTGCTTGGCCGCTTTAAGTCGATTCATCTCTCGTCTCGGTGAGAAGGCATTACCTCTTTACCGACTGATGAAGAAGTCAGACAAGTTCGAGTGGACTCCTGAAGCTGATGCAGCGTTTGCAGAGTTAAAAACCCTGCTTTCCACCCAGCCGGTGCTTGCTGCCCCGATCAGCAAAGAGCCTTTGCTGCTTTACATTGCAGCCACAGGACAAGTCGTCAGTACAGTACTTACGGTCGAGCGGAAAGAAGAAGGGAAAACCTTCAAAGTTCAGCGCCCAGTATATTATATTTCTGAAGTCCTGACCCCATCAAAGCAAAGATACCCTCATTATCAGAAGCTTGTATATGGGATTTATATGACCACGAAGAAAGTTGCTCACTATTTCTCTGACCATACCATCACAATCATCAGCGACGCCACATTATCAGAGATTCTGCACAACAGAGATGCAACTGGTCGAGTGGAAAATGGGCGATTGAACTCCTTCCCTTGGATATTAGATTTGAGGCAAAGAAAGCTATCAAGTTTCAAGCAATAGCAGATTTCCTCGCCGAGTGGAATGAACAGCAATTGCCGACTCAAGTTCACTCGGAGCACTGGACCATGTTCTTCGATGGCTCTAAAATGCTGAATGGTTCCGGTGCTGGGGTAGTGTTGGTTTCCCCCCGAGGAGATAAGCTCAGATATGTACTCCAGATTCACTTTGACTCCTCCAAAAATGAAGCAGAATACGAAGCACTTTTGTATGGGTTGCGTATGGTCATTTCACTCGACGTTCGTCGCCTCATGGTCTACCGTGACTCGGATTTGGTGGTTAACCAAGTGATGAAGGAGTGGGACGTCAGAAGCCCAGCTATGACTGGTTACTGCAATGCAGTAAGAAAGCTGGAGAAGAAATTCGAGGGGTTAGAGCTTCATCACGTACCCCGACTGAAAAATCAAGCGGCTGATGACTTGGCGAAGATAGGTTCCAAAAGAGAAGCCATTCCCAGTGGCGTGTTTTTGGAACATGTCCACGTGCCGTCGGTTCAAGAGGATCCTTTCACCGAAGAAGCTCCGCAGCCAAAAAGTGCCACGGATCCGACTGAAGTTGAGGTCCCAGCTCTGCTCGACTTAATCATGGAAGTTCTGGTTATCACTCCCGACTGGACAGTGCCTTACATCGCGTATATCCTAAGGAAAGAGCTCCCAGAGAATGAAGATGAGGCTCGGCAGATCGTCCGTCGATCCAAGGCCTTTACTGTCATGAAGGGACAGTTGTACAGAGAAAGTGCGATTGGAGTCAGCCAGAAATGCATAACGCCGAAAGAGGGTCGAATGATTCTCAACGACATCCACTCGGGGACCTGTGGCCATCATGCGTCCTCTCGGACCATCGTGGCTAAAGCATACCGAGCGGGTTTTTACTGGCCCAGAGCAAATGAAATGGCGAAAGAGATAGTTTACTGTTGGGGAACGTAGTAATTTCAAAAAATTTCCTACGCACACGCAAGATCATGGTGATGGCATAGCAACAAGAGGGGAGAGTGTTGTCCATGTACCCTCGTAGACCGTAAGCGGAAGCGTTATGACAACGCGGTTGATGTAGTCGTACGTCTTCACGATCCGACCGATCCAAGTACCGAACGTACGGCACCTCCGAGTTCAGCACACGTTCAGCTCGATGACGATCCCCGGGCTCCGATCCAGCAAAGCTTCGGGGATGAGTTCCGTCAGCACGACGGCGTGGTGACGATGATGATGCTCTACCGGCGTAGGGCTTCTCCTAAACTCTGCGACGATATGACCAAGGTGGAATATGATGGAGGGGGGCACCGCACACGGCTAAGGAACGATCCGTAGATCAACTTGTGTTGTTGTGCCTAGAGGTGCCCCCCTGCCCCCCGTATATAAAGGAGCAAGGGGGGAGGAGGCCGACCCTAGGAGGGGGCGCGCCAAGGGGAGTCCTACTCCCACCGGGAGTAGGACTCCCTCCTTCCTTATTGGAGTAGGAGAAGGAGTAAAGAGGGGGAGAGGAGGAAGGAAAGGGGGGAGCTCCTATACGGCGCTGCAGGCACAAGTACGCTCATCAAATTGAACTGAACCATTCATCTACCGTACCACTTAATTCTTTTAAATTATTTGGGAAAAGAGAAAAAGTTCACAAATCTAAAGAAAGTTCATTGATTTTTAGAGAAAGTTCATCAATTTTGCAATAAATTTCATCAAATTTGGAAAATGTTCACATATTTTTAAAAAGAAAAAAACTTAAAGTTGGAAAATGTTCATCAATTTTGATAAAAAGTTCAGCGATTTTGAAATACGCTCATCAAATTTGAAAAAATTTAATCGATATTCAAAAAAAGTCCAGTGATTTTCGAAAAAAGTTTATCAAATTTCAAATAAAAGTTCACCAAACCAGAAAAAAGTTCACTGATTTTAAAAAAAGTTCACTGAATTTGAAAAAAAGTTCAACGATTTGGAAAAAAGTTCATCTATTTTTACAAAAGTTCATTGAATTTGAAAAAGTTCGTCGAATTTGGGAAAAACATTTCATTGAATTTGAAAAAAAGTTCATCGAATTTAAAAAATTTCATGTAACCTAAAAAAGTTTATCGATTTTTTAAACACGAAATCCTTTTAAAAATCACGCATAAAAAAAAGGAAAAAGGAAAACGGAATAAAACCGTCCGTAAACTAAACCGCAAACCGGGGAAAACCATTTTGGGAAGGTTCTGGAAGCTTCCCAAAACCGGGTGTTCGCGAACCAGAAGAAACAAATAAAAAGGCGCAAGTGAATTTACTATGGCGCGGTGGTTAGAGCTCAACGATGGTAACGAGCCTGGCGTGGCTGCAGGCGCCCGTTTGCAAATTGCACAGTAACGGGCGTCTGCATCGCCAAATAGGAAATGCCGATTCGGAGAGCGGCAAGGAACAATAGTCGAGTTTGGAAACCTTGCAGGTATGTCCTGATTTTATCAGCAAGATCTGGGGAGCCCCTATACGGCGCTGCAGGCGCCCGTTGGTGCTACCGGCGCTCGCTAGTGACGCTTAAAGCCATAGCCACTAGACCAAACTAGCTCTTATGCGTACAGTAGAGAAAACCGCATTAGTTAATGTTTTCTTTAGTAAAACGTTACCTTATAACAAATATAATTTTTTTATTCTTTTTAACAAAACAAGATCATCGATTTTTAGCAAAAAAATCATTGATTTTTGGGGGAAAAAAGTTATTTCAAAATAAGTTCATCAATTTTGAAAAAGGTTCACCTATTTGGAAAAGAGTTCACTTATTTTGAAAAAAGTTCATAGATTTAAAAAAAAACAGTTCACTGATTTTGAAAAAGAGTTCATCGATTTTGAAAAAAAGTTCATGGATTGTGAAAAGAGTTCATCGGTTTTGAAAAAGAGTTCATGAATTTAGAAACAAAGTTCATCAATTTTGAAAAAAAATCATCGATTCTGAAAAAAAGTTCATGGATTGTGAAAGGAGTTCATCGGTTTTGAAATAAAGTTGATCGGTTCAGAAAAAAAGTTCATCGATTTAGAAAAAAGTTCATCGATTCTGAAAAATAGTTCATCGACTGTGAAAGAAAGTTCACCGATTGTGAAAGAAAGCTCACCGATTTTGGAAAAGAGTTCAATGATTTTGAAAAAAAAACGTTCTTTCAAATTAGCAAAAGAAAAAGGGAAAAACGTTCCGAAAAGAAAGAAAAAGAACAAAAAAATAACAAAACCGTTCCGAATAAAATGAAAAAAGAAATAGAAAAAGGAAGTTTTATAAGAAGAAAAAGGCGAACAAGCAGTAGTTAAGCAACTAATGCCAGGTAGTTGGGTGGTTAGTGCGTGAGGCGAACCAGCGCGGGATCGCGGGATCGATTCCCATCGAAAGCGCTAATTTGGTCCTCACGACAGAAAGGAAAGAAGAGGATGGGCTAGGCCCAGCTAACGCGGCTGCAGGCGCCGGTTTGCGGAAACAATTGTAACCGGCGCCTGCAGCGCTAAATAGGAAATCCCGGGAAAGGGGGGCGCTCCAATTCGGACCAGAGGGGGGGGGGGGGGGGGGCGCAGGCCTCCTTCCTTTTGGCCTCTCTCCACTATTCCCGTATGGCCCAATAAGGCCCATATACTCCCCGGCGAATTCTCGTAACTCTCCGGTACTCCGAAAAATACCCGAATCACTTGGAACCTTTCCGAACTCCGGATATAGTCGTCCAATATATCGATCTTTACGTCTCGACCATTTCGAGACTCCTCGTCAGATCCCCGATCTCATCCGGGACTCCGAACTCCTTCGGTACATCAAAACTCATAAACTCATAATATAACTGTCATCGAAACCTTAAGCGTGCGGACCCTACGGGTTCGAGAACTATGTAGACATGACCTAGAACTATTCTTGGTCAATAACCAATAGCGGAACCTGGATGCCCATATTGGCTCCTACATATTCTACGAAGATCTTTATCGGTGAAACCGCATAACAACATACTTTGTTCCCTTTGTCATCGGTATGTTACTTGCCCGAGATTCGATCGTCGGTATCCGGGAAGGGGGGCTGCGCCCCTTGTCCAATTCGGACCAGGGGGGGGGGGGCGCAGGCCTCCTTCCTTTTGGCCTCTCTCCACTATTCCCGTATGGCCCAATAAGGCCCATATACTCCCCGGCGAATTCTCGTAACTCTCCGGTACTCCGAAAAATACCCGAATCACTTGGAACCTTTCCGAACTCCGAATATAGTCGTCCAATATATAGATCTTTACGTCTCGACCATTTCGAGACTCCTCGTCAGGTCCCCGATCTCATCCGGGACTCCGAACTCCTTCGGTACATCAAAACTCATAAACTCATAATATAACTGTCATCGAAACCTTAAGCGTGCGGACCCTACGGGTTCGAGAACTATGTAGACATGACCTAGAACTATTCTTGGTCAATAACCAATAGCGGAACCTGGATGCCCATATTGGCTCCTACATATTCTACGAAGATCTTTATCGGTGAAACCGCATAACAACATACTTTGTTCCCTTTGTCATCGGTATGTTACTTGCCCGAGATTCGATCGTCGATATCCAATACCTAGTTAAATCTCGTTACCGACAAGTCTCTTTACTCGTTACGGAATGCATCATCCGGCAACTAACTCATTAGTCACATTGCTTGCAAGGCTTATAGTGATGTGCATTACCGAGAGGGCCCAGAGATACCTCTTCGACAATCGGAGTGACAAAACCTAATCTCGAAATACGCCAACCCAACATGTACCTTTGGAGACACCTGTAGTACTCCTTTATAATCACCCAGCTACGTTGTGACGTTTGGTAGCATCCAAAGTGTTCCTCCGGTAAACGGGAGTTGCATAATCTCATAGTTACAGGAACATGTATAAGTCATGAAGAAAGCAATAGCAATATACTAAACGATCAAGTGCTAGGCTAACGGAATGGGTCATGTCAATCGCATCATTCTCCTAATGATGTGATCCCGTTAATCAAATGACAACTCTTTTGTCCATGGCTAGGAAACTTAACCATCTTTGATTCAATGAGCTAGTCAAGTAAAGGCATACTAGTGACACTATGTTTGTCTATGTATTCACACATGTATTATGTTTCCGGTTAATACAATTCTAGCATGAATAATAAACATTTATCATGATATAAGGAAATAAATAATAACTTTATTATTGCCTCTAGGGCATATTTCCTTCATCGACAAGTGTGAAGGATGTCAGTTCTACTCCAATATGTCACACAAGCCCGCCTCAGCCTTGAAGACCATTCCAATCGTCTGGCCTTTCGCTGTTTGGGGGTTAGATATGGTTGGACCACTGAGAACTGGCAGGAGCGGCGTCACCCATGTACTGGTGGCAGTCGACAAGTTCACCAAGTGGATCGAAGCCAAACCCATTAAAAATCTTGATGCTGGCATTGCCATCAGCTTCATCAGAGAATTGATATTCAGATATGGAGTTCCGCATAGCATCATCACTGATAATGGGTCAAACTTCGATTCCGATCAATTCAAAGCCTTCCGCGCTTCTCAAGGCACACGAGTCGACTACGCTTCAATCGCCCACCCCCAGTCGAATGGACAAGAAGAAAGAGCAAACGGCCTAATTCTCAAAGGATTGAAACCCCGGTTGATGCGTGACCTCAAGCACGCAGCAGTCGCATGGGTCGACGAACTTCCATCAGTTCTTTGGGGATTGAGGACTACTCCAAATCGGTCGACTGGGAGAACTCCGTTCTTTCTGGTCTATGGAGCTGAAGCGGTTCTGCCAAGTGACCTTCTCATAATGCACCGCGAGTCGAGCTCTACTCTGAAGTCGAAGCAGAACAAGCCCGGCAGGACACAGTCGACCTTCTGGAAGTAGAAAGAGAGATGGCCATGATCCGATCGACCATCTATCAGCAAGACTTGCGCCGATTCTACGCCAGAAATGTGAAGAGCCGAGCCTTCCAAGAAGGAGACTTGGTCCTCCGAGTGGACCAACAGAAGCCACACAAACTCACCCCTACTTGGGAAGGCCCCTTCATTGTTACCAAAGTTCTCCACAACGGAGCATACCGTCTTTATAATGTCGATCGCCAGATTGACGAGCCACGAGCTTGGAATGCGGATCTGCTCCGCCCCTTTTATACTTAAGTATTCACTCGGATGAGTTGTAATAAAAGTACTTCTGTAGTTTATTCATCAAAGACAAGAGTTTTATAATTTTCCCAGTGATTGTTGTTACTTTTGTCCACATAAAGCAGTCCCCCAGTGGGTGGCTTAGCTGCGAATCCGTTTCGCCTAAGTTTGTAAAAAAAATCCTTTCCGAGTGGTGAGCCAGCCTCCCACTTGGAGGCTTAGCTGCGAATCCGTTTCGCCTAAGTTTAAGCAAAATCCTACCGAGTGGTAAGCCAGCCCTCCACTCGGAGGCTTAGCTGCAAATCCGTTTCACCTAAGTTTAAACAAAATCCTACCGAGTGGTAAGCCAGCCTTCCACTCGGAGGCTTAGCTGCAGTCCAAGTACTCGCCTAAGTTTAAACAAAATCCTGCCGAGTGGTGAGCCAGCCTTCCACTTGGGGGCTTAGCTGTAGCCTAGTGTTCGCCTAAGTACAAATACAACATGCGCTCCACAAGGAGGACGAAGCGTAGGTCAACTGCTACCATCTCCTTCCGAGCTACGCCACAAATACAACGTGCGACCCGCAAGGAGGACGAAGCGCAGGTCGACTGCTACCTTCTCCTTCTGAGCTACGCCACAAATACAACGTGCGACCCGCAAGGAGGACGAAGCGCAGGTCGACTGCTACCTTCTCCTTCAGAGGTACACCACAAAAATCCTACCGAGTGGAGAGCAAACCTCCCACTCGGAGGCTTAGCTGCAGCCCAGTGCTCGCCTAAGTTTTTGAAAATCCTACCGAGTGGAGAGCAAACCTCCCACTCGGGGGCTTAGCTGCAGCCCAGTGCTCGCCTAAGTTTTTGAAAATCCTACCGAGTGGAGAGCAAACCTCCCACTCGGGGGTTTAGCTGCAGCCCAGTGCTCGCCTAAGTTTTCGAAAATCCTACCGAGTGGAGAGCAAATCTCCCACTCGGGGGCTTAGCTGCAGCCCAGTGCTCGCCTAAGTTTTTGAAAATCCTACCGAGTGGAGAGCGAACCTCCCACTCGGAGGCTTAGCTACAGCCCAGTGCTCGCCTAAGTTTTTGAAAATCCTACAGAGTGGAGAGCAAACCTCCCACTCGGGGGCTTAGCTGCATCCCAGCGCTCGCCTAAGTTTTTGAAAATCCTACCGAGTGGAGAGCAAACCTCCCACTCGAGGGCTTAGCTGCAGCCCAGTGCTCGCCTAAGCATGACGAGGTACAAGTCGATTGCAATTTGTGCTTCGTCCCTACCTGCAAAAGTGCATCACAAACACTAGTATATATTCCGAGCGAAGGACAATGATCGTTCGAAGGCGAATGCAAACATACTCAATGGCAAACCCAAGTTCAGATAACGTCCTACGGATCCAGGACTGCTCAGGCACCAAGCCTGTTAAAGTTTATCGATTACAAAAACCACTCGGCATTCCGAGGCAAATTTAAGGCATCAAGCATAGAAGTTTTATACTCCTCCTGTGGAGGACTGGAACGCGCAACGAACTCGTCCAGGTCGATTCCATCTGCGATCCGAGTGGCAGCAGCAATGAAGGTCTCCATGAAAGATCGGAAGTCATGCTTCTTGGTATTGGCCACCTTGAGAGACGCCAGCTTGTCCTCTCGCGCGTCCTTGCAGTGAACACGGACCAGAGACAGAGCAACGCCGGCACCACATCTGGCAGAAGACTTCTTCCATTCTTGCACTCGACTTGGAACTTCGTTCAGTCGAGTCATCAGAGACTCGAGGTCGTTCTGAAGTGTTTCTCCTAGACAGAGTACTGTGTCGATGTGCGATGTTGCAACCTTTAGTCTTGCAAGATAGTCGACCACAGCAGCAACACGAGACTCGAGACGGAGCATGTTCATGGCGGCTTCATCCTTCACAGGAGAGTTGATGGGATCCAAGCCAGTCTCCACTCGACTAGTCTCCTCTTCAAAGTTTTGGCAGAATTCTGTGGATACAATCCAAGGATGAGCTAACAGTCCTACAATAAGTCAATGATTGCAAGTCAGTCGGATATAAGGGGTTACCTTCGAGCATGAGGAATAACTTCTTGGCGAGCCCTCCCAGATAAGCCTCTAAGTCGTTCTTCTTTCCCACCAGTTCGCTAGCCTTGTCACTCAGGGCTATCTTGTCATTCTTCAGTCGGCTGACCTCCTTGTTGGCCGCGTCAAGAGCTGCTTTCATATTGGTATTCTCCTCTTCAAGTTTGCTGATTGAAGCCAGCTTTTCTTCTGCGAGTTTCGTCTTGTCCGAAGCCGCTTTCTGCGCCTCGGCGAGGTCAAGGTCCTTCTTCTTCAGAACATCCTTCAGTTTATCTGCAAAATGACAGTGAGATCAGACTCAGGAATGGACAAAAAATAAGGGCAGTCGTCAAGGTTCTCACCAAACATACCTTTTGCCTCCTCCTTCGCCTTCGTGAAGTTCTCCTGGACAAGCTTCAGATCAAGTTCGAGCTGGATATGCTTGTTCTCCAACTCAGTATAACGAGCCACAAGCTTGCAAGATTTCTGCGAAAGATCAGTCGACAAACATCAAAGACAGGTCACTTCTGAGTGACTAAGAGAAAAATCGTAGCATTTCTAAGACTACAGCCGAATCAAAATATTCAACCGTAGTCTCGGGGACTACACCCAGTGGGTGCACTCATCGTGCCCCCAATGGTTCTACCGGCTCAGATCGATCAGTCGACCGA
Source organism: Triticum aestivum (assembly GCF_018294505.1). NCBI lineage: Eukaryota > Viridiplantae > Streptophyta > Magnoliopsida > Poales > Poaceae > Triticum > Triticum aestivum. Next base: position 18,168,355 of record NC_057810.1, read on the forward strand.
AAGAGACAAAAAGGTTATGATCATAAATCATAGCTAACTACCAACAGTTAGACACAGTTTAAAAAAAGAGAGCAAAGTACTCTTCAGACCATAGCCGACTAACAGCAGTCGACCATGATCTCGGGGACTACACCCAGTGGGTGCACTCAGCGTGCCCCCACTGGTTCCATGATTCCATTCGACCAGATCGAGTGAAGAAAGTAAAAGAGGAAAAAGTTCAAGACATAAAGACTATAGTCGACTGCCAGCAGTCCACCGTAGTCTCGAGGACTACACCCAGTGGGTGCACTCAGCGTGCCCTCACTAATCCAGACATTTCAATCGACACACCCAGTGGGTGTATGACAAATACTAAGATTTTCTGAAAGAAAAATTGTCAGGTATCATATCCTAACAGAACAGGCGGTGGTCAACTAACCTGGACATTGCTCTGAAGAGCTGAACTTGCATCATAAGCTGCTTGGCTGGCGTCTCGGATCACCTTCACCTGCTCCATCATGACCCCCGCCTGGCGTATGGCTTCCTTGGCAGCACCTGCTTGGTCCTCTGGGACGCGGTGTGTGGAGAAGAGGGAAGGTGGATCAGCACTCGACGACGGAGGGCGGGCACTCGTCAATGGCACCGCAAAAGACACGGTAGCCCGAGCAACGTTGCCTCCCTCCGGAACCAATGTCTCAGGTGCTGATGCAACCTGAGCAGTCTTGCCAGCAGATGCTTTCCTATTCCTCCTTTGCCTCAGTGGATCCTCATCGTCATCGTCAGGGAGATTGATGATAATGCTAGATGGAGCTACAGAAAAGGTTCAAAGTTAAAAATGAAGATCCGATCGACCGAAAGCGAAACTGCACAGATCATACCAGGATTGGAAGTAGCAGCATCCTCCATTTCTTGATCTTCATGCCTGGCTGAGGTCTCAGAAGTAGCAGCACCGCGATTTCAAAAATCAGTCAGTCAGTGATCGGGTCGACCAAGAATATATCCATGTTAAAAGAGAAAACATGAGTTATGCCAATACACAGAAACAGTCGGAATCTCCATCCTCATCTTTGGTAGGGCCTTCGCCGGTTTTGACGGTGCCACTCGGGGTTGCTTCGACGCTTTCTCAGTCGGCGCCAGAGAAGTCGTCCGAGGGCGTTTGGTCGACTGCCCAGCAGGCACGGCTCCTTTGCCACGCTCGACCGCAGGATCATGGGCGAGCTTCGACCGTCTTTCAGTACGAGGAGGCTCGTCTACCTCCTCCTCTTCCTCATCAGAGCCAGCATCTTCTTCACCCTCGTCGCCGTCCAGCTCCCACTCCTCCTGACTTTCACCTCCACTTCCTTCTTCTTCTTCGGTCCATTCTTGTGCCCCGTTGGGCATCGAGTACATCTCGGTAGTGATCTGGAAGACAACAAACAAGACAAAAGTCAGTCGACCGAATTGCAGCAAAGTGGAATGAAGAAAACAGAGTCACAGTCAGAGAAATGTGGTCAGCCCTTGTCTGGTTCGTATGACTGGTCGAGTGGCGGGATCCTCCTGGCTCCACGAGGATTATCTTTGTTCCCTGTGATGGCAGTCATCCACCTCTCCAAAGTGGCATCGTCGACCTCCTCCGGGTGGACCCGAGTGGTTTCTTCAGTACCAGAGTACAACCACATTGGATGGCCCTGATATTGAAGTGGCTGAATACGCCGCCGAAGGAAAACCTCTAGAAGATCCATGCCCGTCACTCCGTCGCGAATGAGCTGGACTACGCGCTCCACCAACATCCTAACCTGAGCCTTCTCCTCCGAAAGCACCTTCAGAGAAGATGGCTTGTTCACTCGGTCCATCGAGAACGGGGGGAGACCAGTCGACTGCCCTGGCGTCGACTGGTCTTGGTAGTAGAACCAGGTCGACTACCACCCTCGAACTGACTCGGGAAGGGTCATGGCTGGAAAGGCACTCTTACTCCTCATCTGAACCCCAAGACCCCCACACATCTGGATAACTTGGGTTTTCTCGTCATTCGGGCTAGCCTTTTTCACCGTCTGAGAGCGACAGGTGAAAATGTGTTTGAAAAGGCCCTAGTGTGGCCGACAACCCAAGAAGTTTTCGCACAAAGACACAAAAGCGGCGAGATAGGCAGTGGAGTTGGGTGTGAAGTGATGGAGTTGTGCCCCAAAGAAGTTTAGAAACCCCCGAAAGAAAAGATTCGGCAGCAGAGAAAAACCGCGATCTACATGGGTGGCTAAGAGGAGGCACTCACCCTCCTGAGGCTGGGCTACAACTCCTTCCCCGGAAGCCTTGTTGACCCATGGGGGATCAGTCCTTCGTTGGCCAGGTCGTCGAGGTCCTTCTGGGTGATGGTCAAGCGGATCCAGTCTCCCTGGATCCAGCCTTGTGGTAGGCTGGACTGCGACGAGGATCCGCCCCGACTAGTCGCTCTCCCCTTTGCCTTCGCCGTCGCCTTCTTCGCCCGCTCCAAAGCCGCCATCTTTTCCTTCACCATCATCACCGGCGAGGCGCGCAAGGATCAGCAGGGCGGAGGTGGAAGCGAGCGCAGCGGACGAGTTCGAAGAAGTGGGAGAGGGGAATGAGGGCGCACTGTTCGAAAAAACCCCGTCCGGCGCCTTACATGAAGTCTTTTCCGAGTGGCTGACTAGTAGGCCCGGACGATCCTGTCAAATCCCACAACAGGCGCGCACGTGATACGTCGCGAAAAAGATGACACAGAGATCGAGGCGTCTTTGACTTATCCCATCTGAGTGCCGCGACCTCCTCCGCTTCGCGCGCTTCCCGAAATTCGGAGCCCATCAAATCCGCGAATAGCAAAGCAACTTGTCAGACAGCAGATTTCCCCCGATCCGTCGCCCAAAAATCTCCAAGTTCGTAAAAGTTCACTCGGCAGATGCAAAGAATGGATCAAGGCGACTGAAAGAGAAGTTGACGCAATCACTAAAAAGTCATTGGTCCAGAGTAAGACACTATCGCAGCATGAAAAGCAGGTCGGAAGAATTCTCAACCCCTTCCTCACTCAAACCTCAATCTATTCGGGGGCTAATGATGAAGCCATGTACCTAGGGTAGGGTCATGGACCTGTCCAAGGTACCCTCCCCAAGGACACCTCTAGAAGAAACTGTCTTTCAGTCGACCTGGAAGGATTCCACTCGACGGACTCGAAGGCACTCGACCATGAAGACTCACTCGACCACCAGGAGATCCAGGGTCACTCTGCATCCAAACGGTCTGTTATTAAGTAGTCTTTATGGCCATGATATCACTTTATGTAAGACGTTACCAGTAACGCCAGACCTTTATGTACATTGAACCCTCCACTACGTGGGCTGGCTGGGGTCCTGGCGCACTCTATATAAGCCACCCCCTCCACAGGCAGAAGGGTTCGCACCCCTGTAACTCACACGCATATAATCCAGTCGAGCGCCTCCGGGCACCGAGACGTAGGGATGTTACTTCCTCCGAGAAGGGCCTGAACTCGTAAAACCCTTGCGTGTACAACTACTCCATAGCTAGGATCTTGCCTCTCCTTTAGTACCCCCCTACACTACTGTCAGACTTAGAACCATGACAGAGACCTTTAATACCGGTTCATTGCGAATCTTTAGTACCGGTTCGTGCCACGAACCGGTACTACAGATGCTGGACGGGCACCAGCATCTTTAGTACCGGTTCGTGGCACGAACCGGTACTAAAGAGGTTGTGGCAGGGGCTATTTTTAGTCCCACCTCGCTCCCCTAGCAAGAATTCGACCACCTTAAATATGTTACTTCTCAAACTATCACAAACATTTGGTCTTCATTGAACTCTATGTGTAGGATTTGTGGCTGCAATAGGAGTCTTCGCCGGTTCTTAAATCGGTGGTAGATTCCTATTGACAATTTAGATTCTATACAAAAAGATCATTGATGATCAATGTATTTTTTATATGTACTTCTCTGTAGCAGTAGCTCGTTTTGGCTGAAGGGCGGTACTGATCAATGTATTTTTTCTTAGTTCAGATGCACAATTTAAATATGTTATTTTTCAAACTATCACAAGCATTTGGTCTTCATTGAACTCTATGTGTATAATTTGTGGACTCAATATGAGTCTTCACCGGTTTCGGACGAGAACTCATCAGTTACACGGGCACTTCATTTTTTAAACTTATTTGAACTCCGGACTTATTTTGAGCCGGCATTATGCAGCATTCGAAGCGACGTCATCAATTTCCAACACGTTCTGACATCATTTGCTGTTATTCAGTCACCAATTTGTTTAGATCAGAGCTAAATGACCGTGAAAATGAAAATCACAGCAATTTGTTCAGAGAGCTAAATGACCGTGAAACAGTAAATCACAGCAAAACGAACTCTGAAAAGAAACTATATAAAGCAATAAATAGCAGAAAATAAATAATGCAGAAAAGAAAAAAAACTATATAAAGCAAAAATATTCACAAAGAAACTAAATACAGCAAAAAAACTACTCAAAAATAAATAAAAGAAAATAAATAATGCAGAAAAGAAAAAAAATCTATAAAAAATTGTTGGGGCGCTGCCCGGTGGGCCTGCCAGACCTAGGGTGTGCAAATTCAGGCACAGAAGGGCCAGGAGGCTCACAGGGCAGTGCACCCTAGTTAGGCCCAAAAGCCTGCTATATAGAGGAGTTCGAATGGGCAGCCGCGGCTGGGTTTATAAACCAGTGCGGCTGCCTTTCGCTCGGCGAGGTGGGACTAAAAATAGCGCCGGTGCAGGTGGGAGCACACGACCATTAGTACCGGTTGGTGGCTCCAACCGGTACTAATGCGTTTCCCTTTATTACCGGTAGGAGCCACCAGCCGGTATTAAAGGCTCTCGTTTTCCGTCGCTTGGGCTGGCCAAAATTGGCCTTTAGTACCGGTTGGTGGCTCCAACCGGTACTAAAGGCCCCTCCTATATATATGGCACTTACGAAAATTCAGTTATCGTCGACCACTTCGTTCCACTTCTCTCGCGCGACATCGATCTCCGCCGCCGACGCCGCCGCGCCGCCGTGCCGTCGCCCCCACCGCACATCGTCGCCATTCCCGCCGCCCTCGCCGCCCCCGCGGCCCATCGTCGTCGTCCCCGTCGTCGCCGCGCGCCCCCGCTGCCCGTACTTCGTCGTCGCCGCCCCCGCCGCCCGTCTCGTCGCCGTCCGCCGCCGCCCTCGCCGCCCCCGCCGCCGCCCGTCTCATCGCTGTCCGCCCCCGCCACCGTACGCCCGCTCAATCGTAGTACCCACACACACACACATACACACACATACACACACGCATACACACACACACACACACTACACGTACATACATGTACGTACACACATACACACACACAATTTTTTTCCTTATTTTCTGTTTTTTATTGTTTAGATGAATTAATTAATATAACTAGTTTATTTTTAGAATGTTAGAAATGTTAATGTTAGATGAATTAGAACTAGTTTATTTTTAGTAAGAAATTTTGCTATATGAGATTATTTGAACTAGTTGAATTAATATAACTAGTTTATTGTTTAGAAATGCTTAGTTGAACTAGTTGAATTAATAGAGCTAGTTTATTTTTAGTAAGAAAATTTATAGGTATATGAGATTATTTGAACTAATTAAAATTTAGGTATATGAGATTATTTGAATTAATATAACTAGTTTATTTTTAGTAAATGCTTAGTTGAACTAGTTGAATTAATATAACTAGTTTATTTTTAGTAAATGCTTAGTTGAACTAGTTGAATTAATATAACTAGTTTATTTTTAGTAAATGCTTAGTTGAACTAGTTGAATTAATAGAACTAGTTTATTTTTAGCAAGAAAATTTAGGTATATGAGATTATTTGAATTAATATAACTAGTTTATTTTTAGTAAATGCTTAGTTGAATTAATAAAAGTAGTTGAATTAATTGAATTAGTAAGTGTTTAATGTTTCGCCTATATGAACATAAGAAATGTCGTCTGATGACGGAAAAAATTTCATTATGTGCGAATATAGTGAAGACCAGCGCGGCCAGTGCGACAGAAATTTCCTTGTTGATAATAGGCGATTCAGCATCAAGCTGGATGAGACCTTCGAATTCGATACAGTAAGTCACAACGACAAGTCTGTTTTCGTAATTAAGCATGACTTATATATGCTTCATTTGCCTGACTTATAATTTTTAATTTTCACTATTCTACTAGCGCATCCCCTGCCATGCAAGAATTTTTGTCTTGGATAAGATAGGTTTCAATGATATGGAAGCTATGGAGGTAAAGAGAGTTTACCTAAAAACTAAGCATGGTTATACTTTCAACGTCAAATTATACAATGCACACACGTACACCTATTTTGAATGCAAAACTTGGCAAGCACTATGCAAGGCTTATGCATTTGAGCCTGGTATGGTTATCACCTTTGATATTCGTCTGAAAGATGATATTGAAGGTAATAGAGACATATGGGTCGATGTGCAGACGCCTCCAGTTCTACCATTATGTGAGTTCTTCTCAACTATATTTTTGTCTTTGATATTGCTTATTCAAAAATAATAGACAACTAATTTCTATTGACAGCTTATTTCCATTCAAGCAAACATGTCCGGCGCTTGGTAGACAGGACCTACTACTGTCCTGGAGCTGAACGAAACTGCGAGGAGATAAGTCATTATGTTTCATGGCTTGAGGATCTTCATACTGTCAAGAAAAATTTTCTTCCTGCACTTAGAAATGTTAGTACTCAAAACGTGCGACCAATAGTGATGGTATTGAACTACGGTCGCATCTATTTAGGAATGATGGTAAGATTTTTACTATTTGTCCTTAGTGCATCTTTTGCATACATAATTGTTTTGCTAAACTTTCATTTCTAAGTATATTAATTAAGTACTATACGATGTTCTTCAACAGGGACTCCCGATGACAGTTGTGCCTCAGGGGATCGAGACTAAAGGTCGCATGTCAATTGTTAGCTTACGGCCAAGATATCCTGCATTGCACATGAATGCATTCAGGATTTCTAGAAGCGATGAATGCTTAATAGTGTAAGATTGGAGGAAAATTGTTAACGATGGCCGAGAAGTACTAGGGGGCAGCAATGAGAAGCGCAGCCCACGATTAGGAGACAGGTTCATCTGCATGCTCCAGTATGATGAATCAGGAGAGCTATACATGTTCTATGCCATTTTACCAGAGAGAGAGTAGCAGGAGTGATTTAGCTAGTTCATGCTGCTCTTAGTACTTGTCCTTTCATGTCCGTGTTCTTCGTTCTGAACTTAATCTCAAAGAGTGGTTTGCTTTTGTGGTGTTATATATATATGAACGCCTATAATATCATGACAATCATGTTGAACTCGATGATATTTTTGCTTACAAGTGAATGTTTCTTCTTTAAGAGCTATTGTTGGTGGTGATTAGATAGCGGTAATGACTATGATGATTAAATAGTGATAATGACGACTACGATGATTTTTAGCTAGCTAGCTAGAGTATATATATACTCATGTTGATGATATGATGCAAGAGTTTTTATATTAATATGATGATGATGATGAGTTATTATATCATTTAACGAAAGAAACCATAGATTAGTTTCAGCTGGATGGATCGTACCTAAGTGATCAAGTATATATATGTGCCATATCCATATATATTATACTTGATCACCTAATTAGGTGATCAAGTATAATATGGATATGGCATATACTTGATCACTTAGCTAGCTAGATCTGCATCCAGTCGAAACTAATCCGCGGTACTTTCACCTAATGATTTAACAACTCATTATAATGTAAAACAATCACTAAATTAAATTGAAAACACAAAATTAAAGGAAAAATTTAGAAAAAACACAAACATTTAGTACCGGTTGGTGTTACCAACCGGTACTAAAGCCCTACGCGCACCCGGGCCTGGCCCGTGCCACGTGTTTGCACTTTAGCGCCGGTTCGTGACGAACCGGTACTAAAGGGGGGGACCTTTAGTCCCCACTCTTTAGTGCCGGTTGGCGAACCAGCACTAAAGGCTGTCATGAACTGGCACTAAAAGGCCGGTTCTGCACTAGTGCTTTAATATGCTATTTTATATTATTTTTGGGACTAACCAATTAACCGAGGGCCCAGTGCCAGTTTTTGTTTTTTTGCCTATTTTAGAGTTTTGCAGAAAAGGAATACCAAATGGAGTCCAAACAGAATGAAACCTTTGCGATGATCTTTCTTGGACCGAAAGAAAACTTGAAGACTTGGAGATGAAGTCGGAGACACAACGAGGAAGCCACGGGGCAGGAGGGCGCGCCCAGGGGGTAGGCGCGCTCCCACCCTTATGGGTCCCTCGTAGCTCCCCTGACCTAGTTCCTTTGCCTATATATACTCTTATACCCTGAAAACACCAGGGGAGCCACGAAACCACTTTTCCACCGCCACAACCTTCTGTACCCGCGAGATCCCATCTTGGGGCCTTTTCCGGCGTCCTGCCAGAGGGGGATTTGATCATGGAGGGTTTCTACATCAACACCATTACCTCTTAGATGAAGCGTGAGTAGTTTACCACAGACCTTTGGGTCCATAGTTATTGGCTAGATCGCTTCTTCTCTCTGTTTGATTCTCAATACCAAGTTCTTCTTGATGTTCTTGGAGATCTATTCGATGTAATACTCTTTTGCGATGTGTTTGCCAAGATCCGATGAATTTTGGATTTATGAACAAGATTATCTATAAATATTATTTGGTTCTTCTCTGAATTCTTATATGCATGATTTGCTATCTTTGCAAGTCTCTTCGAATTATCGGTTTAGTTTGGCCTACTAGATTGATCTTTCTTGCAATGGGAGAAGTGCTTAGCTTTGGGTTCAATCTTGTAGTGTCCTTTCCCAGTCACTGTAGGGGCAGCAAGGCACGTATTATATTGTTGCAATCGAGGATAACAAGATGGGGTTTTCATCATATTGTTTGAGTTAATTCCTCTACATCATGTCATCTTGCTTAATGCGTTAGTCCGTTCTTTATGAACTTAATACTCTAGATGCATGCTGGATAGTGGTCCATGTGTGGAGTAATAGTAGTAGATGTAGGAAGGAGTCGGTCTACTTGACACGTACGTGATGCCTATGTTCATGATCATTGCCTTAGATGTCATCATAATTATGTGCTTTTCTATCAATTGCTCGGCAGCAATTCGTTCACCCACCGTAATATATGCTATCTCGAGAGAAGCCACTAGTGAAACCTATGGCCCCCGGGTCTCTTTTCCATTATATTGAATCTTGTTTACATCTTGCTAGTTTCTGATCCATTATTTTGCAATCTTTACTTTCCAATCTATAAACCAAAAATACCAAAAATATTTACTTTACGGTTTATCTATCTCTATCAGATCTCACTTCTGCGAGTGACTGTGAAGGGATTTACAACCCCTTTATCGCGTTGGTTGCAAGTTCTTGATTGTTTGTGCAGGTATTCAGTGACTTGTGCGTCGTCTCCTACTGGATTGATACCTTGGTTCTCAAAACTGAGGGAAATACTTACACTACTGATACGTCTCCAATGTATCTATAATTTTTTATCATTCCATGTTGTTTTATTATCAATCTTGGATGTTTTATAATCATTATAGAGTCATCATATATCATTTTTTGGTACTAACGTATTGACATAGTGCCAAGTGCTAGTTGTTGTTTTTTGCATGTTTTTTACGTTGCAGGAAATCAATATCAGAAGGGGTCCAAATACCACACCAATTTACAATGATTTTTTAGGGACCAGAAGGAACACAATGGGCCCTGATTGCACCTGGGGGGAGTCCCGAGGAGGGGACAATCCACCTGGGCGCCAGGAGGCCCAGGCGCGCCCAGGTGGGTTGTGCCCACCTCGGGTGCCCCCTGGACCGACTCTTTGCTCTATAAATACTCCAATATTCCAGAAACCCTAGGGGAGTCGACAAAATTTTCAACCAGCCGCCGCAGAGTCCAGAACACCGAGATCCAATCTAGACACCATCACGGAGGGTTCACCACTTCCATTGGTGCCTCTCCGATGATGCGTGAGTAGTTCTTTGTAGATCTTTGGGTCCGTAGTTAGTAGCTAGATGGCTTCCTCTCTCTCTCTCTCTCTCTTGATTATCAATACAATGATCACTTGGAGATCCATATGATGTAAGTCCTTTTGCGGTGTGTTTGTTGGGATTTGATGAACTTCGAGTTTATGATTAGTTATATCTTTTTATATCCATGAAAGTTATTTGAGTTCTTTGATCTCTTATATGCGTGATCTCTTATAGCCTCGTATTTCTTCTCCAATATTTGGGTCTTTTTGGCCAACTTGATCTATTTATCTTGCAATGGGAAGAGGTGCCCGGTAGTGGGTTCGATCTTACGGTGCTTGATCCCGGTGAGAAAGGGAACCGACATGTATGTATCGTTGCTACTAAGGATAAAAAGACGGGATCTATATCTGCCGCAATAGATAAACAGATCTTGTCTACATCATGTCATCGTTCTTATTGCATTACTCCGTTTTTCCATGAACTTAATACACTAGATGCATGCTGGATAGCGGTAGATGTGTGGAGTAATAGTAGTAGATGCAGGCAGGAGTCGGTCTACTAATCTTGGACGTGATGCCTATGTAATGATCATTGCCTGGATATCGTCATGATCATTTGAAGTTCTATCAACTTCCCAACAATAATTTGTTCACCCACCATTTGCTTTTTTTCTCGAGAGAAGCCACTAGTGAAACCTACGGCCCCCGGGTCTTCTTTCTCATATATTTTCCTTGCGATCTTCTTTTTCCTTGCGTTTATTTTCAGGTCTATTAAACCAAAAAATACAAAAATACCTTGCTGCAATTTATTTGTTCCGCGATCTATTTATCCCATCTACAAATTTACCTCACGTCCTTTGCCTATCTTGAGGCGCCGTACCCCAAGAGGGATTGACAACCCCTTTATCACGTCGGGTTGCGAGGTGTTGTTATTTGTGTGCAGGGGCTGTTTACATTGTGTTGCTTGGTTCTCCTACTGGTTCGATAACCTTGGTTTCATATCTGAGGGAAATACCTACCACCGCTGTGCTGCATCATCCCTTCCTCTTTGGGAAAAAACCGACGTAGCTTCAAGGTTCTTCAACATCAACCAGGTTCCTAAACACAAATCTCATCTCCTCGCAATTTACATTATTTGCCGTTTGCCTCTCGTTTTCCTCTCCCCCACTTCACAAAAATTTACCGTTTTATTCGCCCTCTTTTTCGTTCGCCATTTTCTCGTTAGATCTCTTCTTTGCTTGTGTGCCATGTGTCTTCTATTTGCTTGCATCTTTGCTTGCTAAATATCTCTTGATATGGATCCTCATCCACTTTCTAATCTTTTTAATAGATCCTATTATCATGAACAAATTGCTAGTGATTTGAGTACACTAGATTATCTTTATGAAGTTTTGCTTGACATTCGTGAATCTGAAAGTTGTGATGAAGAAATTTATGAAGTGATTCACGATAGATATTTGAATGAAAACATAATTGCAATGATGTTATTATAAATTCTATTAATGTCAATTATGTTAATGATATGCAAAAACCCAAGCTTGGGGATGCTAGTTTTGCTATGTCCTCTACTTGTTGCAATGATCAGGATTGGGGTGATTCTTCGTATGATCTTGAAAATTTATTTAAGCCCCATGATGAATGTGAGATTGATAATAGTGTTTGCAATAATAATGAAAGTGGGTTCAGAAGAGTGTCAACTTTAGATACCACATATTTGGAGAATGTTCAATCTTATGAATTTTTTGATAAAAGTGGGTTTGGAGAGGTCGGGACTTTAGTTAATGGTAATCCCACGATTTTGGAAGAGTGTCAACTTCGCATACATGTGGATCATGTTGAGAATATGTTATGTGATAGCTATTTTGCTGAATTTGCTTATGATCCTACATGTAGTTACTATGAGAGAGGAAAATATGGTTGTAGAAATTTTCATGTTACTAAATTACCTCTCTTCATATTGAGATTGCTATCGTCTCTTTGTTCTTCCTTGCATATGCTAGATGTTTCTTGTCTTGATAATTTGGTTGCCTACAAAATGCCTATGCATAGGAAGTATGTTAGACTTAAATGTGTTTGTCACATTTTTTATGATGCTCTCTTTGTGCTTCAATTCTTGTCTTTCATGTGAGCATCATTGAAATCGCATGCCTATCTTAATGTCTATAAAGGAAGAGCTTGTTGGGAGGCAACCCAATGAATAAAATTTATTTTTTGCTTTTTGTTTTCTGTTCTTGAGTGTTAGCACAATTATGCTACTGTTATGATTGTGTATTTTTTGTTTTAATTAGTGTTTGTGCCAAGTAAAGCCTTTAGGATCTTCCGGGGTGATAGTTGTTTGATCTTGCTGAAAAAGACAGAAACTTTGTGCTCACGAAAATAATTATCATAAATCACAGAAAAGAACTTTTTCTCTGATTGTTTTTGTATCAAATTATTCTGGTCTTCCTAATTTGGTAGAATTTTTGGAGTTACATAAGTATTCTAAAGTTCCAGATTACTACAGACTGTTCAGTTTTGACAGATTCTGTTTTCTTTGTGTTGTGTGCTTATTTTGATGGCTCTATGGTTTTCTTTGATGAGTTTTTGCCATAGAAAAGTTGGAATACAATAGACATAATACAAAAACAAAATAAGAATTGGTTTGACACAACACTTATAGTAGTTGTTTGCTTTCTTTTACTAACGGATCTCACAAGGGTTTTGTTGATTTTTGTGTGATTGAAGTTTTCAAGTTTGGGGTTATCTTACGATGGATGAAATAAGGATAGAAGATCCTAAGCTTGGGGATGACCCGACATCCCAAGATATTATCCAAGAATGAACAACCAACTAAACTTGGGGATGCCCCCGAGTGGCATCCCCTCTTTTTTCTAACGACCATCGGTATTTTACTCGAGACTATATTTTTATTCGTCACATGATATGTGTTTTGCTTGGAGCGTCTTGTATGATATGTGTCTTTGCTTGTTTTATTTTGTGTTTTAAGTCATCAATCCTTGCTGGACACACCTATTTGAGAGAGCCAAAAATATTTCATGACTTGTTAGAATTGCTCTCTATGCTTCACTTAAATTTTTATGAGCAATGGGCTTGCTCTAGTGCTTCACTTATATCTTTTTTAGCACGGCGTGCTTAGTATTTTTTGAAGAAATGCTCTTGAAAGATCGTGGATGTCGCCTAAGGGGGGGGGTGAATAGGCGCTTTTAAAATAATCACGGTTTAGGCCAGGGCCGACCCTATGTTTCGGGAGGCCCTAGGCGAACTAAAGGACATGTGCCCCTATGCCCTAAGACCATATATATGTATATGTGTGCGTGATACATAAACATATTAAGAATAAACTTTCAACCACACGTCTTTAGTTTGAGAATTGACCATAATTATTTTTGGACATGTCATACTACGACACAAATACTAAAAATATAGCAAAATAGAACTAACATGACATGACTACCTTAAATAAGAGCCAAATTCGACTCACTCCATCGACAACAATAATACTTCGGTGCTTGAGAAAAAGTTTCTTTGGGTGTTTCTTGTTGCAAAGTCATTAGGGGCACAATCAAGATCAACATTGTCCAAAATATCCTTCTCAATGCAGCACATAGCCAAGTCATTCAATCTGTCTTGCAACATAGTTGACCTCAAATAATTTTCCAATAGTTTCACTTTAGAGAAACTTCTTTCAGTTGAGGCTATATACGCATGTACTGTTGATAGGATCCGATAGGCGAGAGAGACATTTGCATAGCAATCTACATCCATATAACAAATTGAAGAATCTCAAGCACTGACACCAAACCATCAGGCAAAGTTACCTGCAACACTTTCAACTCAGAGACAAAATCACCAAGATCAACATCAGATGAGTTATCATCAGGAAAAGATTTTGGCCAAAGTAGTGCAACATTCCCATAGATTGCTATCATATCCAAGGACTTCAGATTTTTTGAATTGAATAGAAACCCAAACACCTCTTCAAATTTCTTCAACTGCTCAAAGAGACTAGTCAATGAAAGAATTGCAATGTCAACAATGACTAGAAAATTATGAAGAAAAGAGGACACAGAAAATTAGAAATTTATACATCGGATGATTGAAACCTTAGACGAGTAGATAGAATGACAGAAAATTGGGATGGATCATGGATGGATGAGTAGTTGAATATGTACTAAAAGAATATTTGTTTAATGAAATAGGGTCTGGGGGAATCGGGGATGGAATAGGTCATCATAAACATGTATATGGATGGATTCATGGATATGTATCATTTAGTACACATACTGTCGCCTTGCCGGATTCTTGATGGCCGCGCGGCGTGCGCAGCAACGACGACTAGCGGCGGCCAAGGAGCCGAGCGACAGGTCGACAATAGACGAGAGGACGAAGCCGCGAAGACGAACTGACGAGCGAGGAAGGCACATGACGAGAACTTTGATTTGTTTGGGAAGCAAAACAAGCGGCCGCGGCGTCGTGCCTTGCGTCTAGCTGGCGTGACGCTTCGCCATCGCTAGCTAGCTATCTGCAGGGCCAGCCCATCTCATTTCTTTTCCCATGTATAATTTTTTTCATACCTATTTCTTGCTGGGCTATACTAATATGTATCCTACATCATGGGCCCCTGCCCGGCCTGGGCCCTGGGCCGTCGCCCCTCCCGCCATACCCCAGTGCCGGCCCTGGTTTAGGCTTGAACAATTGCAGAACAAACCTAACGGTTAATTTGCCAAGCATAAAACCTACAACAACTAGGCTCACCTATGTGCACCAACAACTTATGCTAAGCAAGATAAACAACCAAGTGATAGCAAGATATATGACAAGAAACAATATGGCTATCACAAAGTAAAGTGCATAAGTAAAGGGCTTGGGTAAGAGATAACCGGGGCACGCGGAGACGACAATGTATCCCGAAGTTCACACCCTTGCGGATGCTAATCTCCTTTTGAAGCGGTGTGGATTGCTATGTCTTGAGCTTTCCTTGGTTTTCCTTGAAGAGGAAAGGATAATGCAACACAGTAGCGTAAGTATTTCCCTCAGTTTTTGAGAACCAAGGTATCAATCCAGTAGGAGGCTCCTCAGAAGTCCCACGAACCTACACAAACAAACAAATAACTCGCAACCAACGCGATAAAGGGGTTGTCAATCCCTTCACGACCACTTGCCAAAGTGAGATCTGATAGAGATAATATGATAAGATAACTATATTTTTGGTATTTTATAATATGGATGCAAAAAGTAAAGATGCAAACAAAAGTAGATTGAAAGCTTATATGATAAAATATAGACCCGGGGGCCATAGGTTTCACTAGAGACTTCTCTCAAGATAGCATAAGTATTACGGTGGGTGAACAAATTACTGTCGAGCAATTGATAGAAAAGCGAATAATTATGAGATTATCTAGGCATGATCATGTATATAGGCATCACGTCCGTGACAAGTAGACCGACTCCTGCCTGCATCTACTACTATTACTCCACACATCGACCGATACCCAGCATGCATCTAGAGTATTAAGTTCATAAGAACAGAGTAATGCATTAAGAAAGATGACATGATGTAGAGGGATAAACTCAAGCAATATGATATAAACCCCATCTTTTTATCCTCGATGGCAACAATACAATACGTGCCTTGCAACCCTTTCTGTCACTGGGTAAGGACACCGCAAGATTGAACCCAAAGCTAAGCACTTCTCCCATGGCAAGAAAGATCAATCTAGTAGGCCAAACCAAACTGATAATTCAAAGAGAATTGCAAAGATAACTCAATCATACATAAAAGAATTCAGAGAAGATTCAGATATTTCTTATAGATAAACTTAATCATAAATCGACAATTCATCGGATCTCGACAAACACACCGCAAAAAGAGTTTACATCGAATAGATCTCCACAAGAGAGGGGGAGAACATTGTATTGAGATCCAAAAAGAGAGAAGAAGCCATCTAGCTAATAACTACGGACCCGAAGGTCTGTGGTAAACAACTCACAACTCATCGGAAGGGCTATGGTGTTGATGTAGAAGCCCTCCGTGGTTGATTCCCCCTCCGGCGGAGCGCCGACGAAGGCTCCGAGATGGGAGCTTGCAGATAAAGAAGGTTACAGTGGCGGAAATATTTCTTTGGTGGCTCCTTGGATGTTTTCGGGGTACGTAGGTATATATAGGAGGAAGAAGTACGTCGGTGGCCGCTCGAGGGGCCCAGGAGACAGGGGGCGTGCGCTGGAGGGGTGGGTGCGCCCTCCTATCTCCTGGGCGTCTCGATTGCTTCTTGACTTGAACTCCAAGTTCTCCGGATCACGTTCGTTCCAAAAATCATGCTCCTGAAGGTTTCATTCCGTTTGGACTCCGTTTGATATTCCTTTTCTTTGAAATACTGAAATAGGCAAAAAACCAGCAATAAGGGCTAGGCCTCCGGTTAGTAGGTTAGTCCCAAAAATGATATAAATGTGTAAAATAAAGCCCATAAACATCCAAAACAGGTAATATAATAGCATGAAACAATCAAAAATTATAGATACGTTGGAGACGTATCAAGCATTCCCAAGCTTAATTCCTGCTCATCCTCGAGTAGGTAGATAGAAACAGAATTTTTGATGTGGAATGCTACCTAGCTTAATTCTCAATGTATTTCTCTTTATTTTGGCATGAATGTTCAGATCCAAATGATTCAAAATAAAATTTCATATTGACAAAAGAAATAGTAACACTTCAAGCATACTAATCAAAGCAATCATGTCTTCTCAAAATAACATGGCTAAAGAAAGTTCATCCCTACAAAATCATATAGTTAGGCTATGCTTCATTTTCGTCACACAAAGATGTTCCCAAATTCTACACCCCCAATGACAAGCCAAGCAATTGTTTCGTACTTAAGTAATCTCAAACTTTTTCAACCTTGATGCAATACATGAGCATGAGCCATGGATATAGCACTATGGGTGGAATAGAATATGATGATGGGGATTGTGTGGAGAAGACAAAAAAGAGAAAGTCTCACATTGACGAGGATAATCAACGAGCTATGGAGATGCCCATCAATTGATGTCAACATGAGGAGTAGGGATTGCCATGCAACGGATGCACTAGAGCTGTAAAAGATATAAGTGAAGCACTAGAGCAAAAACTATCTAGCTCAAAAGATATAAGTGAAGCACATAGAGTATTCTAACAAATTCCAATCAAGTAGGATTGTCCCAAAAGGTGTGTACAACAAGGATGATTGTGGTAAACTAAAAATCAAATACTAATATAATACACGACACTCCAAGCAAAACACATATCATGTGGCGAATAAAAATATAGCTCCAAGTAAAGTTACCAATGAACAAAGACGAAAGAGGGGATGCCTTACCGGGACATCCCCAAGCTTAGGCTTTTGGCTATTCTTGAATATCTTGGGGTGCCAAGGGCATCCCCAAGCTTAGGCTTTTGCCACTCCTTATTCCATTGTCCATCAAATCTTTACCCAAAACTTGAAAACTTCACAACACATAACTCAACAGGAAATCTCATAAGCTTCGTTAGTGAAAGAAAACAAAACCACCACATAAGGTACTGTAATTGAATCATTCTTTATTTATATTGGTGTTGAACCTACTGTATTCCAAGTTCTCTATGGTTCATAAACTATTTTACTAGCCATAGATGCATCAAAATAAGCAAACAACACACGAAAATCTGAATCTGTCAAAAATAGAACAGTCTGTAGCAATCTGTAACTAACACAAACTTATGTAACTTTAAAAATCCTACCAAAATAGGAAGTCCTGTACAATTTGTTTAACAGAATCAAAAAGAATCAATGCAAAAGCTAGTTTCTATGATTTATTGAATTGTTTCTCGTGAGCGCAAAGTTTCTGTTTTTCAGCAGAATCAAATCAACTATCATCATAGGTTATCCTATAGGTTCTACTTGGCACAAACACTAACTAAAACATAAAAATACATCTAAACAGAAGGTAGATGCAAAATTTATTACTAAACAGGAACAAAAACAAAGAACACAAAGAAAATTGGGTTGCCTCCCAACTAGCGCTATCGTTTAACGCCCCTAGCTAGGCATAAAAGCGAAGATAGATCTAAGTAGTGCCATCTTTGATTTTCAGTTTTTTAGCAGAGTCATGCTCGAATCCGGGAGGTTCTTTACGTTTCCCTTCATACTCGGAAATTTTTAGATCTAAAGAATCCAACCGCTTATTGCAAAGGGTAATCAACATGTTCATGCGGTGAAGATTTCCGCTAACACTTTTAAGAGGCTCAAGAGATTTTTGTAATATTTTTGTTACTTCGCAAATCTTTCCAAACACTTGTGTTTCTTCTTTGGTGATGAGGTCCTCCCTTTTGAGGTAGTGTTCCCACTATTCCCTCTATAATTTCATGCGCAATACTAGGATCAATTTGAATAAAATTTCCCTTGGCAATGCAGTCCAAGAGTTGTCTATGCGTCATGTCTAGCCCAACATAAAAATTGTGAAGAAGTTCTAAAGTTCACCTCTAGGGTGCACTTGCGATAAGATTCCATCATCCTATACCAAGCATCTTTTAAGTTTTCTCCTTGCCTTTGCTTGAAGTGAAGAACTTCAAACTCGGGAGACATAGGAGCGGATAAGGAACTAGCCATACCGACAAGGTAAACGGTCCAACACACGAGCAAACAGAAAAGAGCAAACGAAAGAGAGAGGAAGAAGAAGGCAAGCGGAGAAGAGAGAGATTGGGAAAGAGAGGGAAAATAAAACAGCAAGGGTGAAGTGGGGGAGAGGAAACGAGAGGCAAATGGCAAACAATGTAAATGCGAGGGAGATGAGTTTGTGATGGGTACTTGGTATGTCTTGATTTGAGCGAAGACCTCCCCGGCAACGACGCCAGAAATCCTTCTTGCTACATCTTGAGCTTGCATTGGTTTTCCTTGAAGAGGAAAGGGTGATGCAGCACAATAGCATAAGTATTTCCCTCAATTTTTGAGAACCAAGGTATCAATCCAATAGGAGGCTCCTCACAAGTCCCACGAACCTACACAAACAAACAAAGAACTCGCAACCAACACGATAAAGGGGTTGTGTGACGCCCGGGTAATAAAGCTACAGTAACCTCTGCTAATGATGCCACGTCACCTCGATTACTGTTGCTAATCTCGCGTTAGTTCAAAACCGATTCAAAATCCAAATTCAAAAACAAGTCAAACAATTAAAGTTTTCAAAAGTCAAAACTAAAATGTTCTTATTGTGACAAATAATTCATGAGATATATTGGTGGAGAAACCAAGTCTTTATAAAATGTTTAAAAGCACTAAAATAATTAAATTAGTAGCTAAAACCATTAATTAAATGCCTTTTATATTTTGTAAAGTACTAAACTACATTATTTTGGGATGTAACTTTTTGTGTTTGTGACATAGGTTGTAGCATCAATTTAGGTGCCACTTTGGTCTTTTACTAAAACTAAAATAATTAGGAACTAAAAGAGAGGGAAAATAAATAAAAGAAAAAGACAAGAGGAAAGCACCCCCTGGGCTCCGGCCCAGCAGGCCACCAGCCCCACTGGGCCAACCCACCAGGCCCAGCCGGCCACTCCCCCCACTCCTCGTTATCTCCTCACCCACCGAAACCCTAACCCGCACACGATCCCCACTCCCCTCCTCTCTCGCTCGATCCCGCCCGTCGCCGTCCTCCATCGCCCCCAACCGCTCCGCCTCCCCCACTCCACTCCCTGGCAAGCCCTCGCGCGCGGATCGTGCCGCCCCGCTGCGGCACCGCCGGCCGCGTGCGCCCCGACGCGCTTGCCGTCAACGGCGCCAACGACGCCACTCAACTCCGCCCCGCCGCGTCCCCGACGCCTCCGCACCAGCACCGCCCCGTCTATGACCACGCCGTGGCCGGAACCCGCCAGAATGCCTCTTCCCCGTCGCTCGCATCCCAGTCTCTCCATCACCGGCGCCATCACGCCTCGCCGCCCAACTCGCTGCAACGGGGGTGAGAACGCCATCCCCACTGCTTCCCTTTCCTCTTCGTTCCGCACGTCCTCGCCCGCGGTCGCCGCGTTCCGGTCCGACCGCTCGCGCCCTGTCTCGTCCCACTGAAACCCGGCCGCCCCTGACCTCTCCTTCCTACTCGCACGCGACACCGCTGGGCGCCGGAGCTCATCCCACGCGTTTGCTCCACCGCGCTGCCCCGCCTAGCCCTGCCGCGCCGCTACTCCGGCCGCGGCCATGGCCGCCGTGTGCCCGATCGGGCAGCGCCCGTCGCCCATTCACCCACGCCCGTTTGGCCCTATGGGCCACTGCCCAGTGGGGCCCCCGCCCCGCACCCTTCTATTAAAAAAGAAGAATAATAAAATTAATTAATTAATTAATTAAATAACTTAATTAGATCTGTTAAATTAACTTGATTAACTCTGATTAGTTAACCTAATTAATTAAGTAATTAATTATGTTTAGTTAAACTATGACTATGACAACTAGAACCCACACGTCAGTTGACCGGTTAACTGTCAATGTTGACCGCTAACGTCATGCTAATGCAGTAAACCTATTTTGTTTAAATCCTTTTTAAATTAGTATAAAATAATACATAGCTCGGATGAAAATACTTTATACATGAAAGTTGCTCAGAACGATGAGATGAATCCAGATACGCAGCCCGTTTGTCCGCCATGCATCCCTAGCATAGTGAACCCGCAACATTTCACCTCCGGTTCATCTTTCCGAAAAGGCGAAACAATGGGGATACTTTCCCGGATGTTTCCCCCTTTCGCCGGTACCACCTACTGACGCGTTAGGGCACACCTAGCATCGCTCATTGTCATGTCATGCATCGTCATGCTTATGTTTGCATTGTATTTATTGTTTCTTCCCCCTCTTATCTCCAGAAGACTACGAGACCGACGATGTTGCTGCCCAGTTCTACTACGGAGTTGACGACCCCTCCTTCTTGCCAGAGCAACCAGGCAAGCCCCCCTTTGATCACCATATATCGCCTATTCTTCTCTCTACTTCTTGCATTAGAGTAGTGTAGCATGTTACTGTTCGGTTACTCCTATTCTGTTGCATAGCCTGTCAGTGTTGCTACAGTCATTGATACCTTACCCGCAATCCTAAATGCTTAGTATAGGATGCTAGTTTATCATCATTGGCCCTACATTCTTGTCAGTCTGCCTTGCTATACTATTGGGCCGTGATCACTCGGGAGGTGATCACGGGTATATACAATACATACATACTATACAGATGGTGACTAAAGTCGGGTTGGCTCGTTGAGTACTCGCAAGTGATTCGGATATGGGGGCTGGAAGGACAGGTGGCTCCATCCCGGTAGAGGTGGGCCTGGGTTCCCGACGGCCCCCGACTGTTACTTTGTGGCGGAGCGACATGGCAGGTTGAGACCACCTAGGCGAGAGGTGGGCCTGGCCCTGGTCGGCGTTCGCGGTTGCTTCATAATAACACGCTTAACGAGATCTTGGTATTTGATCTGAGTTTAGCCATTGGCCTATACACACTAACCAACTACGCGGGAAAGATATGAGCACTCGACATCGTGGTATCAGCCGAAGCCTTCGTGATGTCAGCGACTGAGCGGTGCACGCCGGGTTGGAATGCGTAACCCGACTTCCTTTGTAATGGAGGTTGCTAGGTCTGCTCACCGGCCACGTACGCAGCATGCAGGTGTGCAATGGGCGATGGGCCTAGACCCCTGCGCACATAGGATTTAGACCGGCATGCTGACCTCTCTGTTGTGCCTAGGTGGGGCTGCGACGTGTTGATCTTCTGAGGCCGGGCATGACCCAGGAAATTGTGTCTGGCCAAATGGGATCGAGCGTGTTGGGTTATGTGGTGCACCCCTGAAGGGAAGTTTATCTATTCGAATAGCCGTGTCCCTCGGTAAAAGGACGACCTGGAGTTGTACCTTGACCTTATGACAACTAGAACCAGATACTTAATAAAACACACCCAAACAAGTTCCATAGACAACCCGGTGATCGCTTTTCCATAGGGCGGCGAGGGGAGGATCGCCGGGTAGGATTATGCTATGCGATGCTACTTGGAGGACTTCAATCTACTCTCTTCTACATGCTGCAAGATGGAGGTGGCCAGAAGCGTAGTCTTCGACAGGATTAGCTATCCCCCTCTTATTCTTGCATTCTGCAGTTCAGTCCACCATATGGCCCTTTACACATATACCCATGCATATGTAGTGTAGCTCCTTGCTTGCGAGTACTTTGGATGAGTACTCATGATTGCTTTTCTACCACTTTCCCCCCTTTCCCTTCTACCTGGTTCTCGCAACCAGATGCTGGAGCCCTGGAGCCTGACGGCACCGTCGACGATGATTCCTACTACACTGGAGGTGCCTACTACTACGTGCAGGCCGCTGACGACGACCAGGAGTAGTTTAGGAGGATCCCAGGCAGGAGGCCTGCGCCTCTTTTGATCTGTACCCCAGTTTGTGCTAGCCATCTTATGGAAACTTGTTTAACTTATGTCTGTACTCAGATATTGTTGTTTCCGCTGACTAGTTTGTGTCGAGCACTTGTATTCGAGCCGTCGAGGCCCCTGGCTTGTATTATGATGCTTGTATGACTTATTTTATTTGTAGAGTTGTGTTGTGATATATTCCCGTGAGTCCCTGATCTTGATCGTACACGTTTGCATGTATGATTAGTGTACGATTGAATCGAGGGTGTCACAAGTTGGTATTAGAGCCGACTGCCTATAGGAATCCCCCTTTCCAACTCCTTGGACGAAGTCGAGTCTAGTCACTACAAAACTTTTACTAACATGGCTTTGTGCCTTACGGGCCCACGTCACCATTGGGTGGTATTAGGATCTTTTATTCCTCGATCTATACTCTAGGGCTATGACATCTCCTCTATTCGGGTTAAACGGTTTTACTAACTCTAACTCTAGGTTCTCGATAATATTTTCTCCCGGAGAGCCCCTTCAGTCCAGGTGATCGCCAACTACACCAGAAGATTCAGAAGATACTCTCCAGTGTTCACTCGAGACCTTGTTCCCGTTGCTTTTGCAATTCCCTACAACCGTTATCCCTATGGATAACTACATGCGGTTTTCGTTCTTACATTCATCCCCAGTTGGCATTGTTATTACAAGATACCCTGAAATACTCGTCGTTGTTCCGAGAATCCTTTGTGCCTACTGCCTTGCAGTTCCTTGTCGCCTGAATACACCTACAAATTAATCCTCACAGTTATCGAGGATTTGTTTCTCCCTAGTTGTTCAGGTGTTTCACAAAATTCTTCAAAATGTTATCCGATCTTTTGAGAATCCTCTGCAGCCTATGGCTCTTGAAATTCTTGTCTGCCTGCATATGGTTAATACCAAATGCCTAGCATTATTCATTGACATCCTTTGTCACTATCATTTTTAGACCGTTGATTCAATATGATGTGGATGCTCGCAATCATCAGTCGCAATTAGAGTTCCTCCTTCCGGCTCAAACGTCATTTTTAACATGAGCTGGTTCTCGACCAATCTATTTGTCGTCGATTGTACCCTAAGCCTACTCAACTTATCCATCCTTAATCAGAGTGTTTGCCTCTGATCCCTTGATTTGGAAATTATGATTCTTTGCCTTTGAACTTTGAAATAGTCAGTTATTTCTATAATCTAATGCCTTTGCATTGATTCTTCCTCTGGTTGTGCGCCGATGCACACATCAGCTCTATTATGGACCGTTGGGTCCTTTGTTGAAATATCATCCGACAGTGTCATTCGTATCCAAAAATCTCGAGAAGTTCTTTCCCTGATACATAATGCCATTAATAAATCTTATTCTCTATTTTGGCGAACCATGCTCTGCTCTCGATGGGTTGAACCAATGCCTTCCCTAATCTGTGTGAACCCAAAAGATTTCGCGGGTCATACTTATCTGGTATTGCACCAGGTAAAACTTTCCACAACTAATGTCATTTTTGAAATACGAGAGGTCAATGTAAGGTTATGCATTGAGGAAGTGGGAGTCTACCTTGAACCTTTATGTTCGTGCCCATGGACACGATGTAGATCCTACCGTAGAAGCTTCTTGTAACAATAACTATTTTGTTGATATAATACCATCTGGTATCTGTGAATTGATCCTTGGCAATCGTGGTTCCGACCATATTTTCTCCTTGATTCCATTTCTCAGGCAAGTGAAAACACTTGTCTTCTCCAGATCAATACATCTCCGTAACCTCTACGTCGATCTTCCTTCGAGTAATACCCTCCAGTACCTCGAGAATATCAAAGGATTGTGTTGCTTCCTATGAGTCTTCATCTAGTATTGCTTCTCATTGATTTCAGATTTCCCCTGGGTTCTGAGTTATTTCACTCGAGAACACCGATTAGTGAGTCAATTCCACACTCTGATTCAATAACTCTAAGTAATTTTCGTTGCTTATGAGTTTAATAATCCTTAAAGTCATTCCTAGCCTGGTTATATCATTGTCATGCTAAATTTTAACTGTGCCACCCGGTCCTTATTCTCGGAGCACATCTTTCGACAATACGCTAAGCTTACGTCGATTTCCTCGTCTTATCATTTCACCTCGAGCCACAAACTTGATTCCGACTTTGTGTCGTATTTGTGGTTCGCTGCATCAGTCCTTTTTGCTTGATGCAGTTGCTGTTTGATTGCTTCTTCGTGGAACCTCTCGGCAAAATTTGTCGTAATCATCATCAACATTTCGAGCTCTTCCAGGATATCGATTGAATTCATGAATAGAAATACCATCCTTGCCCTCGATGATTTGTGTTTTCATCGACCACTTTATTGCCTTCCATTCAACACAAACTTGTTAGTGTTTCGTGTTATACCTTGATATCCATGCTGTCCAACAATTGTTCTTCTTTACCTTGGAGTATTACCATCTTCTGTGTCAATAATGTCATGAGAATTTCACCACCTGTTATGCATTCTTGGTACAAGTGATACTTCCTGCAATCTTCGTTCATTCCTTGGTCCCCATGTTGTTTCTAACCGAAAACCGACAATTGAACTATGATGTGTGAATTCAAAACTTCTAGCGACCCTATTGCTTTCAAGTTAATGGTCAACCACTCGTTCTTAGACTATTGGTTACTGGATCACCATTCTAACTTGGTCATGCACCCTAAGCCCATATTTTGGGTGCAACTTTCAACCAATGTTTAAGTGTGTATGTTTTTCCTTGAGCATACATCATTATATCATTGGATATGACAAATGTTATCACCTTGTTCACATAATTGTGGAAATCCATCTTCTGGAAATCTCAATGAATTCTCACTAAGTCCATCAACCACCTCCTCACCTCTCTTTGATTTAATGATGAACTATTGTTTCGGAACTCACTTCCATTATACATTTCCCGAGAATCTTACAATGTCGTCTCGTCAATTTGTTTTGCACCTTTTCTTCTCAGGCATCCTGAGTTTGAGGTATCCCGACACCAATTAGATCTGAACCTCGGTCAGGTATGATGGTGGAACATATTTCCAAGAGTTATAACATTGGTCTTTATATGACCAGGTAAGGTGATATCGTGCCTAGCACACCTGGCCGAATGACCTATTGTTATAATTTCCTTTTAGCAAGGTTAATCATTCTTCCATGAGGAAATTGTAAGTCTTATTCTATAAGTTGTTCCTGATGAATCCTTTGGGTATCCAAGTCTGACCTTTGCTTGAAGACCATGTCAATGCTATCTCGAAGCATGCCTGTGGTACTCCGATTTACAACAAGAACATTTTAAGCCCAATGCTAAATGTTTCCTGCAGATTTATCCAAACACCGTTGTATGGGTAGTGTCATGAACTTTCTCTCCCCTACCTAAGGAGTTTTCTACATAATATCTTGTCATGGATATCATGCACTGCTTGTCCTTGGGAAGCATATACCCTTGAAAAATGTGTTTAAACACATTTTCCTTTCCATTGTTCTGTTTAATATGATAGTCATATTTTTCCTTTCCATTGTTTGGTTTAACGTTTCTTGTGATCTATATGATCTAAGCAGTAATATTCTCCTGCTTATGTAAACACCTCGGTGTACAATTTTGTCAACAAGACCCTATTACAATTGTTGATGACACTCCGGTAGCCACCGATGGACGAGAACTTTGCCTATTGGTTCGCCTCGTTCAATGAGCAGGAAAATGGTTCTCTTCGTCCCTCGCCCTTGGTACCGACGTTGTTGCCGACATAATCGACAGGCTACCCTCTGACATGCCTTGCTTGCATAATCACGCAAGACGTCTCCACCCTTCCAACTTTTAACAAACATGGTGGGCCCATAACCCACAGTTCCACAGGATCGAAACCCGACTCTCCTGTACAACCCTGTTTCTAATGGTTATTCCCCACGCTCGGCTTCATATTTAATTCATGGGCCACCTTCCTAGTGCTCTATTCTGGTATCAGACGCAATACTTACTCTCGCTGCTCTAGACCCCTTTCTCACTCTGGTTTAGACTTTGAGCAACTATCTATCCACTTGAAACTCCTCATTGTACCTTCGAACTTTACTCTCGATGTGTTTTATTTGGTCAACTCGAGAGGTACTCATAGGCTCATTCATGGGTTAATCCCAGATTATTACCCTTATAGCATTCTGTTGTTGCCGATCTGCCCCGTTACCTATTCGTAAGTACGATGGAACCTCCGAAGAAAGGATGATGACTTCATAATGATGACCTGAAGCAGCGGAATGAAGACATCAATGTAATGGATCAACTTCTTCCGGAAGAGCAACTAAGGGCGAAAACACTCGTTAGAATTTCGTAAGTAGAACTTTTCCCCTTACTCCCCTCCTAAATCTCGGAATGAGATTTCTTGTAGTGGAGGAGAACTGTGACACCCGGGTAATCAAGCTACAGTAACCTCTGCTAATGATGCCATGTCACCTCGATTACTGTTGCTAATCTCGCGTTAGTTCAAAACCGATTCAAAATCCAAATTCAAAAACAAGTCAAACAATTATAGTTTTCAAAAGTCAAAACTATAATGTTCTTATTGTGACAAATAATTCATGAGATATATTGGTGGAGAAACCAAGTCTTTATAAAATGTTTAAAAGCACTAAACTAATTAAATTAGTAGCTAAAACCATTAATTAAATGCCTTTTATATTTTGTAAAGTACTAAACTACATTATTTTGGAATGTAACTTTTCAGAATCTTGATAGAACTAACAAAAAAAAGAAATTAGAAAAGGCCCATGAGAAAATGGTGAGAACTCTTCCTCGAATAAGATTGGTAAAACATCCAACACCGAAAACACAAAAGATGAAGCATATGAAATCCATTTTCGATGAAATAGAGCTTTTCACGAAGATAACCACAAGCTCTAAAACCTCAAAAGAAAATACAAATAAGAATCAAGAAAGATGATGCAAGGATGCAATGGTTTGAGCTCTCAATGAATGATACGATCAAGCTACTCACTTGAGAGCCCCCCTTGATAGTACGACTATAGATCCTATAACTCGGTCTCCAAACTACCACCATGAGACTGGAAAAATAGAAAACCTATCAAGGGCAAACCTTTGCCTTGCGCATGATCCACTTGAGATAGATGATGACGATCTTGTCCTCCTCAAGATGGACCATGATACGTCTCCAACGTATCTATAATTTTTGATAGTTCCATGCTATTATATTACCCACTTTGGATGTTTATGGGCTTTAATTTACACTTTTATATCATTTTTGGGACTAACCTACTAACCGGAGGCCTAGCCCGAATTGCTGTGTTTTTGCCTATTTTAGTGTTTCGATGGAAAGGAATATCAAACGGAGTCCAAATGGAATGAAACCTTCGGGAGCGATCTTTTTGGAACAAACACAATCCAGGAGACTCGGAGTGGAGGTCAAGCAATGAATGAGGCGGCCATGAGGGTGCCCGGCACGCCCCAGGGGGGTGGGCGCGCCCCCACCCTCGTGGGCCCCTCGTGGCTCCACTGACCTACCTCCTTCGCCTATATATATTCACGTACCCTGAAAACATCCAGGAGCACCACGAAAAACTATTTCCACCGCCGCAACCTTCTGTATCCACGAGATCCCATCTTGGAGCCTTCGCTGGCGCTCCGCCGGAGGGGGAATCGACCATGGAGGGCCTCTACATCATCTCCAAGGCCTCTCCGATGAGTTGTCAGTAGTTTACCATAGACTTTCGGGTCCATAGTTATTAGCTAGATGTCTTCTTCTCTCTCTCTTTGAATCTCAATACAAAGTTCTCCTCGATCTTCTTGGAGATTGATACGTCTCCTATGTATCTATAATTTTTGATTGTTCCATGCTATTATATTACCCCTTTTGGATGTTTATGAGCTTTATTTTACACATTTATATCATTTTTGGGACTAACCTACTAACCGGAGGCCCAGCCCGTATTGCTGTTTTTTTGCCTATTTCAGTATTTCGGAGAAAAGGAATATCAAACGGAGTCCAAACGGAACGAAACCTTCGGGAGCGTGATTATTGGAACGAACGTGATCCAGAGGACTTGGAGTGCAAGTCAAAAAGCAATCGAGGCGGCCAAGAGATAGGAGGGCGCGCCCACCCCTCCTGGGCGTGCCCCTGTCTCCTGGGCCCCTCGAGCGGCCACCGACGTACTTCTTCCTCCTATATATACTTACGTACCCCGAAAACATCTAGGGAGCCACCGAAACACAATTTCCACCGCTGTAACCTTCTGTATCCGTGAGATCCCATCTTGGAGCCTTCGCCGGTGCTCCACCGGAGGGGGAATCGACCATGGAGGGCTTCTACATCAACACCATAGCCCCTCCGATGAGTTGTGAGTGGTTTACCACAGACCTTCGGGTCCATAGTTATTAGCTAGATGGCTTCTTCTCTCTTTTGGATCTCAATACAATGTTCTCCCCCTCTCTTGTGGAGATCTATTCGATGTAAACTCTTTTTGCGGTGTGTTTGTCGAGATACGATGAATTGTGGGTTTATGATCAAGTTTATCTATGAGAAATATTTGAATCTTCTCTGAATTCTTTTATGTATGATTGAGTTATCTTTGCAAGTCTCTTCGAATTATCAGTTTGGTTTGGCCTACTAGATTGATCTTTCTTGCCATGGGAGAAGTGCTTAGCTTTGGGTTCAATCTTGCGGTGTCCTTACCCAGTGACAGAAAGGGTTGCAAGGCACGTATTGTATTGTTGCCATCGAGGATAAAAAGATTGGGTTTATATCATATTGCTTGAGTTTATCCCTCTACATCATGTCATATTTCTTAATGCGTTACTCTGTTCTTATGAACTTAATACTCTAGATGCATGCTGGATAGCGGTCGATGTGTGGAGTAATAGTAGTAGATGCAGGCAGGAGTCGGTCTACTTGTTTTAGACGTAATGCCTATATACATGATCATGCCTAGATAATCTATTATTCGCTTTTCTATCAATTGCTCGATAGTAATTTGTTCACCCACCGTAATACTTATGCCATCTTGAGAGAAGCCACGAGTGAAACCTATGGCCCATGGGTCTATCTTTTATCATATAAGCTTTCAATCTACTTTTATTTGCATCTTTACTTTTTGCATCTATATTATAAAATACCATAAATATATTTATGTTATCATACTATCTCTATCAGATCTCACTTTCGCAAGTGGCCGTGAAGGGATTGACAACCCCTTTATTGCGTTGGTTGCGAGTTCTTTGTTTGTTTGTGTAGGTGCGTGGTACTTTTGAGGAGCCTCCTACTGGATTGATACCTTGGTTCTCAAAAACTAAGGGAAATACTTACGCTACTGTGCTGCATCACCCTTTCCTCTTCAAGGAAAACCAACGCAAGCTCAAGACGTAGCAAGAAGGATTTCTGGCGCCGTTGCCGATGAGGTCTTCGCTCAAGTCAAGACATACCAAGTACCCATCACAAACTCTTCTCCCTCGCATTTACATTATTTGCCATTTGCCTCTCATTTTCCTCTCCCCCACTTCACGCTTGCCATTTTATTTGCCCTCTCTTTCCCAATCTCTCTCTCTTTTCACTTGCGTTTTTTCTGTTTTCTCGCGTGTTAGATCGTTTACCTTGTCATTATGGCTAGTCCTCCTATCCTTGTTATCACCCCCGAACATGAAATTCTCAATTTTAAGCAAAGGAAGGGAGAGAATTTAATAGATGATTGGCATAGAATTTGCAATGCACAAAATAGATCTACTAGGAAGCTTTCTACTTCCGTTCTCCTTCGCAATTTTTATGTAGGCATTACCCCTTGGAATAGATGCGTTCTTGATACCGTTACCGGAGGGGATTTCTTGAGTAGCCACATGTTTGATGCTTATAATGCTATGTTAGGTTTGTTTGGCCCACCACCTCTTTTGGTTAATGGAACTATTTTAACTTCGGAACATGTTATGCAACGGCTTGAAATTATTGAAAATAAAGTTGCCACTATTGAGTTGATTGAAAATTTGGATAAAAAGATTCATAATCACATTACCCAATATGGATCTAGGGTTGGAGTTACTTTGAAAAATCTTAAAGAGAAAGAACCTATAGTTAATGAAAAAATAGATCTAGATTCTGCAAGAATCGGTAAACATGAGGATATCATTACTAACTTAGGTTCCGCGTTTTCTTCCATGAGAAACACTCTAAAACCCCCTACCAAAACTGCCAAGTTTATTTATGTTCCTAAAAATAAGGGTGAATCTTCTAGTAAGGGAGACGCATATCTCAAATCCATAAGTGTTCATCCCAATTGTCTCTCTATCATTAAGGAACCTTTTGCTACAAACAAATTTCTTGAATTTTTGCCTAAAGGTTTAATCATTGCTAAAAAGGGAGAAACCCCTAAAGATTATAAGTGCTCTATTGAGGAATTGAGTGCCAAAGATGGCACTACTTAGATCTATCTTCGCTTTTATGCCTAGTTAGGGGTGTTAAACGATAGCGCTAGTTGGGAGGCAACCCAATTTTCTTTGTGTTTTGTTTTTGTTTTTGTTTTTGTTCCTGTTTAGTAATAAATCTTGCATCTACCTTCTGTTTAGATGTGTTTTTATGTTTTAATTAGTGTTCGTGCCAAGTAGAACCTATAGGATAACCTATGATAATACTTGATTTGATTCTGCTGAAAAACAGAAACTTTGTGCTCACGTGAAAAAAAATCAATAAATCACAAAAACGTGCTTTTGCATTGATCATTTTTGCTGATGACCAATAAACAATTTTTCCAGGACTTCCTATTTTGGTAGGAGTTTTAGAGTTCTAGAAGTTTGCGTTAGTTACAGATTGCTACAGACTGTTCTGTTTTTGACAGATTCTGTTTTTCATGTGTTGTTTGCTTATTTTGATGCATGTATGGCTAGTATTAAGTGGTATGAACCATAGGGAACTTGGAATACATTAGGGTTATCACCAATATAAATAAAGAATGAGTTCATTACAGTACCTTATGTGGTGGTTTTGTTTTCTTTCACTAACGGAGCTTATGAGATTTTCTGCTGAGTTTTGTGTTGCGAAGTTTTCAATTTTTGGGTAAAGCTTTGATGGACTATGGAATAAGGAGTGGCAAAAGCCTAAGCTTGGGGATGCCCAAGGCACCCCAAGATATTCAAGAATAGCCAAAAGCCTAAGCTTGGGGATGCCCCGGGAAGGCATCCCCTCTTTCGTCTTCGTTCATTGATAACTTTACTTGGAGCTATATTTTTATTCGCCACATGATATGTGTTTTGCTTGGAGCGTCGTGTATTATATTAGTCTTTACTTTTTAGTTTACCACAATCATCCTTGCTGTACACAATTTTTGGGAGAAGGCCACTTGATTAGAATTTATTAGAATATGCTATGTGCTTCACTTATATATATATATATATATATATATATATATATATATATATATATATATATATATATATATATATTTTGAGAAACTCGAGTACACCAAATACTCAAGTGGGGGGAAAACACTCAGCCTGCATCAAAGGCGTCAGTCTGTCTGGAACTCTAGCAAGGAGCTGCAGATCACCCTTCTGTCTTGCCTCTGCTGCTAATTCATGGGCCAGTGTGTTGCACTTCCTTCCAACGTGAGTGACCTTGAAGGAAGTAAAACTCTCGGAGACCTCCATGATATCCCGTAGCACACCAAAACAAGGAGATAGATTCAGGGATCCCTTTTTAAGTTCATTAACTAACGCCACGCAATCCACCTCTAGCACCATTGGCCCACTGTATATTCCTGCCAGGGCCTGCATCCCAACCAAAGCTGCTCTAGCCTCTGCTTCCTCCACGCTCGCCACGCTGCCAATCTGTTTTCCAACTGATATGAGCACCAGGCCTCGACAGTCCCTCGCAGCTGCTCCCGCCCAGCATAGGCCACTGTCCGGCAGATAAGTTGCGTCAGAGTTTAATTTTACTGCACCTTCAAATAGACAAAAGTGATGACCTGTTGGACGCGGAAATGACCCAAACTCGGTCCTTAATTGAAGACATAAAAAATCTTCATGTTAAGTACGAAGAACTTGAAAGTCGTCATGAATCGCTCTCAACAACTCATGAAAAGCTCTCGTATGATTATCTTCAAAGGAAGCAAGAGCTTGAGAAATTGAGACCGGCTCATGAAGATCTTCAAAAGGAGAACGAGTCACTCCACGCTCATCAGATCAGTTCCGCTCAGGAAGGACTTGAACCACCATGTCTAAAATGTCTTGAGTGAGATAATGTTGTCTCTGTTGCTGAATGTTCAACTACTGCTACTATTGCAATATCTTCAACTGCTAATGTGGTAACTAACCCCTCTGCTGAGGATACCACTACTATTGCTGATGAAAATGCCAGGTTGAAGACATTGATTGAGACAGGAATGTACAAAAGTCTCAAAGGGCATCAAACACTATGTGATGTCCTCAAAAAGCAGATTCTGAACCGAAACCCTAGAAAAGAGGTTGTTGGGTTTGAGTGGAAAATGAATTTTAATGGTTCTTACTGGATGACTGAGCAGTACCCCAAAACCACATGGGTTGCTGTAAAGGGACCTTCTTATTTGGCTTCTCTTGTGCTAACCCAATGATCATTGATGAATCCTTTGATGCAAACTATAAACTGTTCAGGAATCAGAATGGTGAAGTGTTTGCCAGGTACATTGGTACTAACTGCAGGAATGGAACACCTCTTAAGAAGATCTGGGTACCCAAAAGTTGTCTTGAAAGTCTTCCCGTGAATGTCATCATGACACCACTAGGGAAGAAGACAAATCCCAGACCAAGGGCTTCATACAGACAGAGGACTCACCCGAGTCACCCTAACGCTAATGTTTTCCAGGGAAACCATACTCAGACTTTTGAATATGAGCGTGTTTCGTCAAACCGCTATGTTCACAAGACCAAGAACTTTTCTGCTTATTCTTATGAGTATTATTCACCTCCTGTAAGGCTATTTGCTAGGGCTCCAAAGCCGAAGTTCTCAGATGCTGCACTTAGACTCATTGCTTCTAAGCCACCCCTGAAGATGTGGGTGCTTAAGAAAACTTAACTCTCTTTTGCAGGGTAAGGTCTCCAGCTGGAAATCAAAGGCGTCTGATGCTGCTGGGGACCTTAAACATCTTGTGGGATGCAGGATAAAATGTCCAAACGGTCTTACTATGTATTTCGTCCCAGCATTCCTTGACAATCATCCTATTTATCCTAACCAAGATCTGAACTTTCATGTTCCGCTTGTTCGTGAAATGTTTCTGCTTCACAACTTTCTTGGTGAAACCTATCCCCCAAACTGTACTGTAGGATATGACACCAAAGGCTTCGGAATGGATTATGGATAGTGGATGCACCAACCACATGACTGGTGATCAAAGTCTTCTGATGGATTAAACCCTACGCCCGTCTGGCAAAAGTCAC
Organism: Triticum aestivum; assembly: GCF_018294505.1. NCBI lineage: Eukaryota > Viridiplantae > Streptophyta > Magnoliopsida > Poales > Poaceae > Triticum > Triticum aestivum. Next base: position 18,202,167 of record NC_057810.1, read on the forward strand.
ATCACATTTGCTGACACTGGTAAAAGCAAGGTATTGGCTCTGGATAGAGTTGCAATCTCAAGGGATCAGCACATGGATAAAGTGATGCTTGTTGAATTCCTTGGTTTCAGCTTAATGTCTGTCTCAATGCTTTGTGATTTGAACATGATTGTGATATTTGGAAATATCGTTGCCTGGTGCTTATGGAATCTGACAAGTCCCTAGTCTTTGAAGGGTATCGAAAAGATGATATCTATATGGTAGATTTCTCAGCAGGACCACAGTTGGCCGTATGTCTTCTAGAAAAAGCTTCAGAGTGCTGGCTCTGGCATCGGAGGCTAGGACATGGGCATGAGGAACTTGTACACTCTCGCGAAGAAGAAGAATGTTGTGGGGATCGTGGGAGTCAAGTTCAAGAAGGATCATCTGTGTGGTGCTTGTGAAGCTTGGAAGATGACTAGGGCCAAGCATCCCTCGAAGACAATCATGACGACATCACAACCCTTTGAGCTGCTTCACATGGACTTATTTGGCCCTACTCACTACTCTACTCTTACTACCACTGCTTGTCTCTATGGCTTCGTCATTGTTGATGATTACTCAAGATATACATGGGTGCATATAATCCTCTACAAGACTGAAGTGTGGGATGTATTCAGACGATTTGCCAACCGTGCCATGACGAACTATGGGATCAAGATCAAGCACATCAGAAGTGACAATGGCATAGAATTCAAGAACACCGGCCTCGACACTTATCTTGATACACTGGGCAGCACTCATGAGTTCTCAGCTCCTTACACACCTCAGTAGAATGGCATCGTGGAGCGAAAGAACAGAACCCTCATTGGGATGGCTCGTATGATGCTTGATGAGTACAAGACTCCAAGGAAGTTCTAGCCTGAAGCTATTGATACTGCATGCCATGTCATCAGCCATGTTTATCTTCACAAGCTTCTGAAGAAGACATCATATGAGCTGCTAACTGAGTCTTCAATCTCTTTCACTATAGAGTGGTTGAAACTGTGGATGTGTAGTTCGATGAGACTAACGGCTCGCAAAGAGAGCACCTGCCAAATATGCTAGATGAAGTCCCTCCTAGTGAATCTATCAAGCTTATGGGTACTGGAGAAATCATACCTTCAGAAGCTCAGGCTGAAGAAGAAATCATCATTGCACCAAATCAACCCGAAGACAATGTTCAGCCTGAAGTCAATGCTAAAGTTGAAGACAATGATCTGCAAGGTCAAAATCTTCGTCCACTACACCCCGAGTTGCAAATGAAGTACAAATAGAGAAGATAATTGACATCATCAATGCACCTGGTCGACTCACTCGTTCAAGAGCAACACAGCTAGCAAATTTCTGTGGGCACTTTGCATTTGTCTCTATATCTGAACCCAAGAAAGTTGATGAAGCCTTCATGGAACCTGAATGGATTCAAGCTATGCAAGAAGAGCTTCATCAGTTTGAGCTGAACAATGTATGTGAACTGGTAAAGCATCCTAATCCTCGCAAGCACAATATCATTGGCACTAAATGGATCTATCGCAACAAACAAGATGAGCATGGTCAAGTTGTTAGAAACAAGGCTCGTAGTTGCTCAAGGTTACACTCAAATAGAAGGGATTGACTTCGATGAAACATTCGCTCCCGTGGCAAGGCTTGAAGCCATTCGCATACTGCTAGCCTATGCCAACCATCACAATATTCTTCTGTACCAAATGGATGTGAAGAGTGCCTTTCTCAATGGCAAGATTGAAGAAGAAGTGTATGTTTCACAACCACCTGGCTTTAAAGATCCAAAACATCCTGATATGGTATACAAGCTTAACAAGGCACTGTATGGCCTCAAACAAGCTCCTCGAGCTTGGTATGACACACTCAAAGACTTCCTGAAGAGCAAAGGCTTCAAACCTGGTTCTCTAGATCCTGCACTCTTCATGAAGACATATGACGGTGAACTATTCGTGTGCCAAATCTATGTGGATGACATTATCTTCGGCTGCACTGACAAAAGATATAGCGATGAGTTTGGGCACATGATGCAAGTGCAATATCAGATGTCCATGATGGTTGAGCTAAAAAAATTCCTCGGTCTACAAATCTGTCAGCGGAGAAATGGAGTCTTCATATCACAAGAAAAGTATCTCAAAGATTGCCTGAAGAAGTTTGGAATGCAAGACTGCAAAGGATACACGACGACAATGCCAACCAAAGGTCATCTGGGCACCGACGAGAATTATAAAGAGTTCGATCAAAAGGTATACCGCTCCATGATTGGTTCTTTACTCAACTTATGTGCATCTAGGCCAGATATAATGCTTAGCGTTTGCATGTGTGCCCAATTCCAGGCGGCACCAAGGGAGTCGCATCACCTAGCGGTGAACCGAATACTTCGATATTTGGCTTACACCCCAACGATAGGATTATGGTATCCAAAGGGCTCAACATTTGATCTGATTGGATATTCAGATGCTGATTATGCTGGTGACAAGGTTGATCGCAAGTCCACTTCAGGAACATGTCACTTTCTTGGACGATCTCTTGTCTGTTGGTCTTCAAAGAAGCAGAACTGTGTATCACTCTCCACTTCTGAATTTTGAATACATTGCTGCTGGATCGTGCTGTGCTCAGCTTCTATGGATGAAGCAAACTCTCAAGGACTATGGCATCAACACGAAGAATGTACCACTCTTCTGCGACAATGAAAGCGCCATCAATCTTTCCAAGAATCCAGTTCAGTACTCGAAGACAAAGCACATTCAGATCCGTCATCATTTTCTCAGAGATCATGTCAACAAAGAAGATATTGATATCATTCACGCCAACACTGAAGTGTAATTGGCAGATATCTTCACAAAGCCCCTGGATGAGAAAAGGTTTTGCAAGTTGCGATGTGAGCTAAATATCTTAGAATCCTCAAATGTCCTTTAATTGGACACACATCCTAACGCTTATGCAAGTTGATGACTTAGATGTGCAACACACGAAGTAACGTATATCTTCAATCAATGAAGACTTACCCTCTTAGTGTGAATACATTAATGTGGAATTTGACTTCGGAGCGCCACGATAACTATGTGCCGTGTCTGGGTCTAATACTTCCTATACGGTGGGTAATGCCACCACCAAATTCTTATTGAAGTGTTTCTCTTGGCGTCATGGTTGCATAGTCTTCGCATTTGGTTTGTCTTCAACATTGATTGGTCTTCACGGTTTATCTTCACAATGTTGTGTTGGTCTTCATCTATATATTTGTGTTCTGTCCTCTACATCATTCACTTATAGTTATGTCTTCATTGTTGAATCTTTATTGATCTAAGTGAATGTGATCGGACCCTAACCTATTTTGTGCTTCTACCTCAAATTCTATCTGTCCAAATCATATGCATTCTATTGAAACATGTCGATTATCTTCTCTAAGTTCTTGTCAGCAGAATATAATTTAACAAACATTTAAATATGTTTTAATGTTGTATCCTTATTGCCTGAAAACCAAAGAAACCGGAATGACCACCCGACAATCCAGGCGTGCGTGGGAACATGGAACAACTCTCATGAGTTGCATGCATTCCACGTGTCTATCAGATGTGAACCGCCAGGGGCACCTACGTAATTGCGCTGCACCGCCCTCCTCCTTCTTATAAATACTCAACCATGCGGTCAATATCTGTTCTTCCATCTCGCCACCTCGCACAAACCCTAGCGCCTCCGCTAGCTCACGTCGACACCGGAGACGTATCGCATAGCTGCCATGACTTCTTCGACGTCGTCCTCACGCCGGCCGCGGACCTCGTCGACTCCGCCGCTGCCGTAGATATCTTCCGCCGCCAAGTTAGGGTACGGGAGATTGAACTACTCGGCCTCTCTTCCAACCTCGTCTAGCAGTTCGTCAGCAGTAATTAAATCTTACTTTTTACTGCCCTTTTGATCTATCAAATCCATCCACTTCAACCAAAAGTGGTTTCTTCACTTCCAAATCTGGATCTGTTCTCATCTGCATCTCATATCATGCCAAGTATATTCACTTATCCTTCATAACTAGTTAGATTCCTCACTTGTACTTATTCATGGATTCGTACAAATCTGGAACCAACTCTCTCCAAATAAGTGAATGTCTTTGCACTATGAGGTCAATGTCTTCTAAACTGATTTATCTTCAAAATCTTATGAGAATGCATATGACCTCTTCCCCTTCCCCCGCATCTCTAATGATGTCACAGGTACATGTCCGTGGGAGAATACCTTGGTTCTCATAGTCTGCTTTCATTTGCAGAATACTTACAGTGACACATTGAATCTGCTGAAGCCAGTTCTTGTCTGACCAGCTGACGGAAGCCATTCACTGTGTTGAAGCCAATCAGTCTGAATATTATGTCTTTAGAGAAGTTTGCACGGAAAGGTGGCAAGCAACACCGTGATAACACTACACTTGATTTGCCCCCTGATCTGTATGAACTGTACAAGTCAGATCCCGAGGAAAACTACAACCAGCGCAAGAACCGGATTCAGTGGATCCGAAGATATTGGGTCGAGGAGTGGTTCAAGTACAACACTACAAAAAAAGACACATCCGTGACATTTTTGGCCGAACGAATTTTTTTCTGTCGTACTTATGACACTTCTATGAAGATAATTGTGACAAAACCCGGTATCATCATAGATGTGGTGGGCTCCTACTTCTATGACAAAAAATCATGATAGAAAATGGGCTTTTCGTCCTGGGTGGGCCGGAGACGCAGCTACATGACATTCTTTGGGCCGTCCATGACGGAAAAAACCGTGGTATAAGCGAGGGCGAGGAAATAACGGGGTGTTCCCGGATACTGTGGGTGGTCGGGACCGAGCGATGCACGGAGGTTTGCACGTTGCTCTCGTACATGCACGCGCGTGGGTGCGAGGTGTTGGGCTCTAACTGAACCCGAGCGAGTGATACGTATCCATCGTATCTACTTTTCCAAACACTTTTGCCCTTGTTTTGGACCCTAACTTGCATGATTTGAATGGAACTAACCCGGACTGACGTTGTTTTCAGCAGAACTGCCATGGTGTTATTTTTGTGCAGAAATAAAAGTTCTCGGAATGACCTGAAAATCCACGGAGCAACTTTTTGGAATTAATAAAAAATATTGGTGAAAGAATCAACGTCAGGGGGCCCACACCCTGTCCACGAGGGTTGGGGGCGTGCCCCCTGCCTCGTGGGCCCCGTAGAGCTCCACCGACCTCAACTCCAACTCCATATATTCACGTTCAGGGAGAAAAAATCAGAGAGAAGGATTCATCACGTTTTACGATACAGAGCCACTGCCAAGCCCTAAACTCTCTCGGGAGGGCTGATCTGGAGTCCGTTCGGGGCTCCGGAGAGGGGAATCCATCGCCGTCGTCATCATCAACCTTCCTCCATCACCAATTTCATGATGCTCACCGGCGTGTGTGAGTAATTCCATCGTAGGCTTGCTGGACGGTGATGGGTTGGATGAGATTTACCATGTAATCGAGTTAGTTTTGTTAGGGTTTGATCCCTAGTATCCACTATGTTCTAAGATTGATGTTGCTATGACTTTGCTATGATTAATGCTTGTCACTAGGGCCCGAGTGCCATGATTTCAGATCTGAACCTATTATGTTTTCATGAATATATGTGAGTTCTTGATCCTATCTTGCAAGTGTATAGTCACCTATTATGTGTTATGATCCGTTAACCCCGTAGTGACAATAATCGGGATACTTACCGGTGATGACCGTAGTTTGAGGAGTTCATGTATTCATTAAGTGTTAATGCTTTGGTCCGGTACTCTATTAAAAGGAGGCCTGAATATCCCTTTGTTTCCAATAGGACCCCGCTGCCACTGGAGGGTAGGACAAAAGATGTCATGCAAGTTCTTTTCCATAAGCACGTATGACTATATTCGGAATACATGCCTACATTACATTGATGAACTGGAGCTAGTTCTGTGTCACCCTATGTTATACCTATTACATGAGAAATCGCATCCGACATAATTATCCATCACTGATCCAATGCCTACGAGCTTTTCACATATTGCTCTTTGCTTAGTTACTTTACCGTTACCACTGTTACAATTACTACAAAAATGCTATTGTTACTTTTGCCACTATTACCGTTACTTCCATACTACCTTGCGACTAAATACTTTGCTGCAGATACTAAGTTATCCAGGTGTGGTCGAATTGATAACTCAACTGCTAATACTTGAGAATATTCTTTGGCTCCCCTTGTGTCGAATCAATAAATTTGGGTTGAATACTCTACCCTCAAAAACTGTCGCAATCCCCTATACTTGTGGGTTATCAAGACTATTTTCTGGCACCGTTGCCGGGGAGAAAGCTCTATTCTTTGAGTCACTTGGGATTTATATCTGCTGGTCACTATGAGGAACTTGAAAGACGAAAGAACTAAGATTTTTCCCTCAACAACAAGGGGAGGTAAGGAACTGCCATCTAGCTCTGCACTTGATTCTCCTTCTGTTTTGAGTAAGCTTGCGACACGTAAACCCGCTTCTGCTATTAATTCGGATATGTCGCATGTTATTGATGATGCCAGTTCTTCTATGCATGATACTTATGATGAAACTACTTCTATGCTTGATACTACTGTGCCATTAGGTGAATTTCTTGATGAACAACTTGCTAGGGCTAGAGAGAATGAAACTATTGGAACTGATAATACTGATGAAAGTGATGATGAAGATTCTCCCCCTAAATATGAATTTCCTGTTGTGCCTAAGGGTTATGTTATGGATGAAGAAACTGCTAGAGATTTTCTTGCTTGCAATGATAGATCTGATCATAAGAATTTACTAGCAGAGCTTAAAAAAAGTCTCTGAATGCTAGAATGAAATATGACCCTGCTTTTGCTACTTCAAATATATGTGTTACTGATAAGGATTATGATTTCTTTGTCGATCCTGAGATAATTACTTTGGTTGAATCTGATCCTTTTTATGGATATGAATCTGAAACTGTTGCGGCACATCTTACTAAGTTAAATGATATAGCCACCCTGTTCACTAATGATGAGAAAATTCGCTACTATTATATCCTTAAGATATTTCTGTTCTCATTAAAGGGTGATGCTAAAACTTGGTTTAATTCTCTTGATCCTGATTGTGTGCATAGTCCCCAGGATATGATTTATTACTTTTCTGCTAAATATTCCCCCGCTCATAAGAAACAAGCTGCTTTAAGGGAAATATAATTTTGTGCAAATTGAAAAAGAGAGTCTCCCACAAGCTTGGGGGAGGCTTCTCCAATTACTTAATGCTTTGCCTGATCATCCTCTCAAGAAAAATGAAATACTTGATATCTTTTATAGTGGACTAACGGATGCTTCCAGATACCACCTGGATAGTTGTGCTGTTTTTTTCTGGGAAAGAACATTTGATCAAGCTGAATTGTTATTGAATATTATGTTGACTAATGAAAACAATTGGATACTTCCTGAACCAACTCCTAAGCCAACTCCGAAAAAAGGGATGTTTTATTTCTCAGTCCTGAAGATATGCAAGAGGCAAAGAAATCTATGAAAGAAAGGGCTATTAAAACTGAAGATGTTAAGAATTTACCTCCTGTTGAAGAAATACATGGCCTTAATATACCACCTATTGAAGAAATACATGGTCTTGATAACCCGACACAGGTAGTAAAGGTAAATTCTCTCTATAGATACGATAAAGTTGAAATCCCGTCTATTAAGTTTGCTAGACAATGCTTGGATGAGTTTGATGACTTTATGGCTAGACAAGAAAACTTCAATGCTTATATTGGTAGACAATTGAAAAGTAACGCTTATATGATTGGACACTTGAGTGATTACATGTCTAGAGTTAAGAATGAACTTAAACTTATTAGTAAACATGTTTCTATGGTTACCACTCAAGTAGAACAAGTGCTTAAAGCTCAAAATGACTTGCTCAATGAATTAAATGATAAGAAAAATGATAATGTTGTTAGAGTTATGACTAGAGGTGGTAAAATGACTCAGGAACCTTTGTATCCTGAGGGCCACCCTAAGAGGATTGAGCAAGATTCTCAGAGAAATAATGTTGATGCACCTAGTCCTTCTAAAAAGAAGAAGAAAAATTGACAGGACTTTGCATGCTTCTAGTGAACCTGTTGTAGACACACCTGAGAATCCCAATGATATTTCTATTTCGGATGCTGAAACACAATCTGGTGATGAACATGAACCTAGTGATAATGTTAATGATAATGTTCATGTTGTGCTCAACCTAGCAATAATAAAGATGTAGAGGTTGAATCTGATGTTGATCTTGATAACCCACAATCAAAGAATCAACATTATGATAAGAGAGACTTCATTGCTAGGAAGCACAGTAAAGAAAGAGAACCATGGGTTCAGAAACCCATGCCTTTTCCTCCTAAACCATCCAAGAAAAAGGATGATGATGATTTTGAGCGCTTTGCTGAAATGATTAGACCTATCTTTTTGCGTATGCGTTTGACTGATGCTTAAAATGAATCCTTATGCTAAGTATATGAAAGATATTGTTACAAATAAAAGAAAGATACCGGAAGCTGAAATTTCCACCATGCTTGCTAATTATACTTTTAAGGGTGGAATACCTAAGAAACTTGGAGATCCAGGAGTACAAACTATACCATGCTCCATTAAAAGAAACTATGTTAAAACTGCTTTATGTGATCTTGGAGCCGGTGTTAGTGTTATGCCTCTATCTTTATATCGTAGACTTGAATTGAATAAGTTGACACCTACTGAAATATCTTTGCAAATGGCCGATAAATCTACTGCTATACCTGTCGGTATTTGTGAGGATGTGCATGTTGTGGTTGCAAACGTTACTATCTTAACGGACTTTGTTATTCTTGATATTCCCAAGGATGATTGTATGTCGATTATCCTTGGTAGACCCTTTTTGGATAGCATGGGCTGTTATTGATTGCAACAAAGGCAATGTCACTTTTCGTGTTAATGGTAATGAGCATACGGTACACTTTTCGAGGAACAACCTCAAGTTCACATTATCAATTCTATTGGAAAAATTTCCATCTATTATTATTGGAGGTTTTGAATTTCCTCTTCCTACTGTTAAGAAGAAGTATGATATTCTGATTATTGGGGGTGTACATATCCCCGTTGAGGTAACCTAGTGTCATTCGAAATTTCTCTGGTTCCATGTTATTTGAAACGAGTTTGTTAACAAGACTTGATCAACCTTGTTAGTGGATTCCTTTTGATGAGCATGAGATGGATGAAGTTAGAAAGAACAACTCTCTGTGCCCTCCTTTTACTTTTTGTTATTTAGATTAAATAAAGCAAAAATAGTATTTTTTGTCTATTTTCTGATTTATCTGTGCAATAAAACATACCCCGAAAATAAAAGTTCTCCAAATGCCCTGAAAATGAAATATATTTTTTCTAGAATATTTGAGAATATATAGAAGTGAGAACACAACAAGGGGAGCAGGCACCTGGCCATGAGGGTCCAGGGCGTGCCCTACCCACCTGGGCGCGCCCCCTGCCTCGTGGGCCCCTGGTGCCCCCCTCCACTTATTCCTGCACCCACACACTTTTTCTTCCTCCCAAAAAATCACCAACCAGCTCAAGCACGAGTTCTAGCTCATCTTGCTACCATTTTCGATCTCCTTGCTCAAAGCTCCACTCACGAAACTGCTTTGAGGGATTGTTCTTTGGTATGTGACTCCTCCAATGGTCCAATTAGTTTTTGTTCTAGTGCTTTATTCATTGCAAATTTTTGCTTCTAAGGTGACCCTATTCTTGAGCTTGCATGTCAAATTTATATGGTCCCAAGTAGTTCTAATGCATGATATAATATCTAGGCACTTGTGGGAGTAGTTGCTATCAATTTTGTTGAGTTTGGTTCACTTTTATTTTGAGTTACTAAAAATTTCAGAAATTTTTAGAAAATGATGAAGATATTTTTAAGGGGCTCTTCGAGCCAAACCTCGAAGGATAAGCAAAGTGAAAAGGATAAAACACCCAGATATAATCTCCCTCACACCACGGAGGTTTGGCCGTGTGAAGAAGGGCAAGGGCAAAAATGGGATACTTCATGAAACGGCAAATCAGCTGCTTCTCTAGTGAAGAAACCCAAGGATGAACCCAAACCTGAGACTAAGTGCTTCTGTAATAAGGGGAACAGCCACTGGAGCAGAATTACCCTAGATACTTGGTAGTTGAGAAGGCTGCCAAGGTCGATAGAAGTATATTGGATATACATTACGTTAATGTGTACTTTACTAGTACTCCTAGTAGCACCAGGGTATTAGATACCGGTTCGGTTGCTAAGTGTTAGTAACTCGAAATAAAAGCTACGAAATAAACGGAGACCAGCTAAAGGTGAGCTGACGATATGTGTTGGAAGTGTTTCCAAGGTTGATGTGATCAAGCATCGCACGCTCCCTCTACCATCGAGATTGGTGTTAAACCTAAATAATTGTTATTTGGTGTTTGCGTTGAGCATAGACATGATTGGATTATGTCTATCGCAATACGGTTATTCATTTAAGGAGAATAATGGTTACTCTGTTTTATTTGAATAATACCTTCAATGGTCTTGCACCTAAAATGGATGGTTTATTGAATCTCGATCGTAGTGATACACATGTTCATGCCAAAAGATATAAGATAGTAATGATAGTAACACCTACTTGTGGCACTGCCATGTAAGTCACATTGGTATAAAACGCATGAAGAAGCTCCATGTTGATGGATCTTTGGACTCACTCGTTTTTGAAAAGTTTGAGACAGGCGAACCATGTCTATTGGTGTATATGCATGAAGAAACTCCATGCAAATGGACCATTTGGACTCACTTGATTTTGAATCACTTGAGACATGCAAATCATACCACATGGGCAAGATGACTGAAAGCCTCGTTTTCAGTAAAATGGAAAAACATAGCAACTTGTTGAAAGTAATACATTTTGATGTGTGCAGTCCAATGAGTGCTGAGGCATGCAATGAATATCATTATGTTCTTACTTCACAGATGATTTCAGTAGATGTTGAGTATATTTACTTGATGAAACACAAGTCTGAATTATTGAATGGTTCAAGTAATTTTAGAGTGAAGTTGAAGATCATCGTGATAAGAGGATAAAATGTCTATGATATGATCATAGAGATGAGTATCTGAGTTACGAGCTTTGGCACGCAATTAAGACATTGTGGAATTGTTTCACAATTAATACCGCCTGGAACACCATAGTGTGACGGTGTGTCCGAACATCATAGTTGCACCCTATTGGATATGGTGCGTACCATGATGTATCTTATCCAGTTACCACTATCATTGATGGGTTAGGCATTAGAGACAACCACACTCACTTTAATAAGGCACCACGTAATTCCGTTGAGACGACACCGTTTGAACTATGGTTTGGAGAAACCTAAGTTGCCGTTTCTTGAAAGTTTGGGGCTGCGACGCTTATGTGAAAAAGTTTCATCGTGATAAGCTCGAACCCAAAACGGATAAATGCATCTTCATAGGACACCCAAAAACAGTTGGGTATACCTCCTATTTCAGATCCGGAAGCAAAAGGATTGTTTCTAGAAACGGGTCCTTTCTCGAGGAAAAGTTTCTCTCGAAAGAATTGAGTGGGAGGATGGTGGAGACTTGATGAGGTTGTTGAACCATCACTTCAACTAGTGTGTAGCAGGGCACGGGAAGTTGTTCCTGTGGCACCTACACCAATTGAAGTAGAAGCTTATGATAGTGATCATGAAACTTCGGATCAAGTCACTACCAAACCTCGTAGGTCGACAAGGATGCGTACTGCTTCAGAGTGGTACGTAATCCTGTCTTGGAGGTCATGTTGCTAGACAACAATGAACCTATGAGCTATGGAGAAGCGATGGTGGGTCCGAATTCCGACAAATGGCTCGAGGCCATAAAGTCCGAGAGAGGATCCATGTATGAAAACAAAGTGTAGACTTTGGCAGAACTGCTTGATGGTCGTAAGGCTGTTGGGTACAGATGGATTTTAAAAGGAAGACAGACAATGATGGTAAGTATTACGGAGTTGTCGTTAAGATGTTTTCTGACAAGTTCAAGGAGTTGACTACGGTGAGGCTTTCTCACTCGTAGCGATGCTAAGAGTCTGTTCAAATTGGATTAGCAGTTACTGCATTATTTATGAAATCTTGTAGATAGGATGTCAAAACATTGTTTCCTCAACAATTTTCTTGAGGAAAGGTTGTATGTGATACAACCAGAAGGTTTTGACAATCCTGAAAGACGCTAACAAGTATGCAAAGCTCCAGCAATCCTTCTAAGGACTGGAGTAAGCATCTCGGAGTTGGAATGTACGCTTTGATGAGATGATCAAAGATTTTGGGTTTATACAAAGTTTATGAGAAACTTGTATTTCCAAAGAAGTGAGTGGGAGCACTATAGAATTTCTGATGAGTATATGTTGTTGCCATATTGTTGATCGGGAATGATGTAGAATTTCTGGAAAACATATAGGGTTGTTTGAAAGGTGTTTTTTAATAGAAAACCTGGATTGAGCTGCTAGAACATTGAGCATCAAGATCTATGAGGATAGATCAAAAATGCTAAATGGTACTTCCAAATGAGCACATACCTTGACATGATCTTGAAGGTGTTCAAGATGGATCAGTCAAAGAAGGAGTTCTTGCCTGAGTTGTAAGGTATGAAGTTAAGACTTAAAGCTTGACCACGGCAGAAGAGAGAGAAAGGATGAAGGTCGTCCCCTATGCTTTAGACGTAGGCTCTATAGTATGCTATGTTGTGTACTGCACCGGAAGTGTGCCTTGCCATCAGTCAGTCAAGGGGTACAAGAATGATCCAGGAATGGATCATTGGACAGCGGTCAAAATTGTCCTTGGAGTAAATAAGGACATGTTTCTCGATTATGCAGGTGATAAAGAGTTCGGCGTAAAGGGTTATGTCGATGCAAGCTTTAACACCTATCCGAGTGACTCTGAGTAGCAAACCAGATACGTATAGTGGAGCAACCATTTGGAATAGCTCCAAGTGGAGCGTGGAAGCAACATTTACAATATGACCTAGAGATTTGCGAAGTACATACGGATTTGAATGTTGCAGACCCGTTGACTAAAACCTCTCTCACAAGCAAAACATGATCAAACCCCAGAACTCATTGAGTCTTAATCACATGATGATGTGAACTAGTTTAGTGACACTAGTAAACTCTTTGGATGTTGGTGACATGGCGATGTGACCTGTGAGTGTTAATCACATGGCGATGTGAACTAGATTATTGACTCTAGTGCAAGTGGGAGACTGTTGGAGATATGCCCTAGAGGCAATAATAAATTAGTTATTATTATTATATTCCCTTGTTCATGATAATCGTTTATTATCCATGCTATAATTGTATTGATAGGAAACTCAGATACATGTGTGGGTACATAGACAACACCATGTCCCTAGTAAGCCTCTAGTTGACTAGCTCGTTGATCAATAGATGGTTACGGTTTTCTGACCATGGACATTGGATGTCATTGATAACGGGATCACATCATTAGGAGAATGATGTGATAGACAAGACCCAATCCTAAGCCTAGCACAAAGATCATGTAGTTCGTATGCTAAAGCTTTTCTAGTGTCAAGTATCATTTCCTTAGACCATGAGATTGTGCAACTCCCGGATACCGTAGGAAAGCTTTGGGTGTACCAAACGTCACAACGTAACTGGGTGGCTATAAAGGTACACTATGGGTATCTCCGAAAGTGTCTGTTGGGTTGGCATGAATCAAGACTGGGATTTGTCACTCCGTGTGACGGAGAGGTATCTCTGGGCCCACTCGGTAGGACATCATCATAATGTGCACAATGTGACCAAGGGGTTGATCACGGGATGATGTGTTACGGAACGAGTAAAGAGACTTGCCGGTAACGAGATTGAACAAGGTATCGGGATACCGACGATCGAATCTCAGGCAAGTAATATACCGCTAGACAAAGGGAATTGAATATGGGATTGATTGAGTCCTCGACATCGTGGTTCATCCGATGAGATCATCGTGGAACATGTGGGAGCCAACATGGGTATCCAGATCCCGCTGTTGGTTAATGACCGGAGAACGTCTCGGTCATGTCTGCATGGTTCCCGAACCCGTAGGGTCTACACACTTAAGGTTCGATGATGCTAGGGTTATAGGGAATAGATATACGTGGTTACCAAATGTTGTTCAGAGTCCCGGATGAGATCCTGGACGTCACGAGGAGTTCCAGAATTGTCCAGAAGTAAAGATTTATATATGGGAAGTCCTGTTTTGGTCACCGGAAAAGTTTCGGGTGTTATCGGTAACGTACCGGGACCACCGGGAGGGTCCCGGGGGTCCACCAAGTGAGGACACCGGCCCCAAAGGGATGCATGGGCCAAGTGTGGGAGGGGACCAGCCCCAGGTGGGCTGGTGCCCCCCCCCCCCCCACAAGGGCCCAAGGCGCCTAGGGTTTGGGGAGGGGGCGCCCACCTTGCTTGGGGGGCAAGTTTCCCCCTCTCCCCCCTTTGGCCGCCACCCTAGATGGGTTTTGGGGCTGCTGCACCCCTTGGGGTGGGAACCCTAGAGGGGGCGCAGCCCCCTCCCTCTCCTCTAACTCGCCGTAGATTTGCCATGACACAAAAAATCATCGTCGAATAGGCACATGCCTAATGACGGCCAAATGCGTCGCCCAAAATCAGGCCAGAGCATCACCAAAGTTGCCGAGGGCGCTGCCCGGGAGAAAATCAGCTCATGACTGTTTTCCATCACGGAAAATGACCTTAGGCGGCGTTTTCTGTTCAATCATGAGGATTTTCGTCACAGAAGCACACATTTTGTAGTGAGCACATCGGTGATTGCCTGGCTAGCAAGTCGGCAATGGTTGTGGAGCAAGACGAGAGGAGTCAAGAAGGGCAGGGTGCAGGGATGAGTAGAAATGAATGCTCTGGGTTCGAGGGCTCCGGGGTCGTTTGGGCTCCACATGTAATAGTGCGTGTAGTTGGTTGAGGGTTCCTGTCTTTTTTTCTTCTTTTTATTGTTTTTATTTTTTGGTTTTCTTCTATTTTATATGTAAAATTTTCATTCTATATTTTAATTTATGAAAATTTATTAAAAATTGTGAACATTTAAAAAATATGAATATTTTAAAATTCGTGAATATTTTTAAAGTTCAAATTTATGAACTTTAAATCAAATTTGCGATTTTTTTGAAATCCATGAATTTTTTTAAAAGTCCTGATCTCCCTAGATTTTGAGTGTCTTGGTGTGTCAAGGGCTGTGGGGTCTTTTGGGATCTGCATGTCAGGATGTGTGTGTGTCATTGGTTGATGGTTCCAGTTTTTTCAGCTTTCTTCTCCTTTTGGTTTTTTATTATCATTTTTTCATATTTCAATTCATGAAATTTACTAAAATTAATGTATATATTTTTTAAATATGAATAGTTTTAAAATCCATGAATATTGTTAGAGTTCACTAGCATCTTTTGAACTTTGTAAAATTTATTTCAAATTTGTTAATATTTTTGAAATTCTCAAAAATGCTGTTTTTTAATTTGGAATATTAAAAAATCTGAGATTTTTTAAAATCCGTGAACATCTTTTCACTTTATGAACTTTTTAAAAATTAAAAAAATAGTCAGAGAGCGAGTCGAGGTAAGCGAGCGCTAGCATCATGGGCCGGCCCGTGCGAACATTATAGTGGCAATTTCATCGTTTCAACATGGAATATGAATTTCCAAAGGTGCTCACACAACGGCCGCCGGCTTACACCGAGGTCATAATATGTAATGGCATAACCACACACCGAACAACTCTACTCTCCTCTCAGGACAAATATTGTCCCTACCAGCACCCTAGCACGACATACAAAGAAAACGACACTAACAGAATGTAATTAAAATCCAAGACAATGAAGATAAATCCAAAACAAAACAACCAAGCACAACAACCAGCTGGAGAAAAAAAAGACCATTTCCACGAGTGAAGAATGGCGGGGCGTAGCGCGCATTAGTCTCTAGTAGATCCTAACTCCAGACTTTAGGCTTCATAACTGATGGGGGAACACCTATGGGTAGGCCCATAGCTACGAAAGGCCAACCTAAGGCCCATGCCCATGAAGATTACTGCCCGGGAAGATAAGTCAAACAAGGGGTGTCTCATGAGTTGCTAGTGCCTATAGTCGGCTTCAGTTCCCCAGTCGGGCAAGTGTCCTTAGAACATCTCTAACAGACCCCTTATATTGTCCCGACCCGCAAAATAATCGCCGGTTTACGGTTTTGGGCAAAAAAAGTGACCCTTAATTTTATATTTTTTGAGGGGTGCGGTAAATTGCCCCCTTCGACCCGCGAATACAAAGGTTCCCCCCGCCTCGTCGGTGCCCTATTCCCGCAAAAGCGGTTGGGGGGGGGGGGATTTCAATGCGCGCGCTCCCCACAGCCTCCTGCCACCATCGCTGCTGGCCCGCCCCTTGAGATTCTGGCCATTTCTGCCAGCAGAATCGAGTCGCCGAGCCGCACTACACCCGGGTCCACTCGTCGGCTCCCCAGATGCACTGAGCCGAGCCGCCCCCGGGTCGCCACCGCCATGGATTGACGCTGCCGAGTCACCGCCCGCCATGGATTCGCCGAGCCGCCCCCAGTGAGCCCCTTTTCTACCTCTTGTAGCTCTATCGCAGGTGAAATTTCGTTGACGCGAGCTCGGATGCGGTTTTCCGTAGGTGGAGTTGAGCCTTTGCGAGCAATTTTTGCTCGAGGATTCGTCGGTCCGAAGACTCGGACATGGAATCGATGCTCGAGCGCCATCGGCACCAGATGGTGGTGGCGGTCCTAGCCGTGAAGGAGGTCAAGGATCGAAACCTCAAGAGACGGTGAGGATCGACTATCGGCTGTCTTTGCATCGTCACAACCGCCATCTCGGGAACATGATGTTGATGCAAGACTACTTCGCCGACAATCCTACATATCCGCCGCACCTCTTCCGGAGAAGGTATCGAATGCGCCGATCCCTCTTCGTAAAAATTGTGCAAGCTTATGAGGCCAATTCTCGATTTTTTACTCAAAGGAGAAACGACGCGGGCTTGTTGGGTTTTAGCGCATATCAAAAAAAATCTCTGCAACTATGTAGGTGATTGCATATGGTATATCAAGCAAACTTTAGGATAAGAAGTGTCTCCTTCGCATTCCAGTTTTACTACTGTAATGCAACAACGAGTTTAAGACGAGTTTTTAAAAAGTAGTACCTGAAGCATGTGGCCTGAACATGCTGCACACATCATAGAAATCGTTCCTCACAGAATCCAGTGAGTTCAGGCACCTACAAGGTAAACAGTCCAGTAACTTGTGAAACTCCTTCCCATTTGCAGCTCACGAAAGAAACATGTTAATAATTAGCAGCTCATGAAAGAAACATGTTAATAATTAATAACTACTAAAAATGCTCATCCCATTACAATTTGCCTCCACAGATTTTTTTTTCTCTGATAGAATTATCTTAACAGTTTATTTAGAAGTTTTATGAATGTCACCCTGGAATTTTGGACATACTTGCTTAACAAGATATACACTTGCGTCCATAGAAAATAATCTAACAGAGACAATATTCAGAGAAGAAGACAAACTTAGCTTCCCTTTTATAGCTCTAAACGCTATGATAATTGGGGCATTACAATGCTGTAAAGAGAACCCACCTTTTCGTTTCAGTTTTTGTTTCTAAACATTCATGGAATAGTGTTCCTACATTTAATACAACATTATTGAAGGATATGATTAACTAGAAAACTGTACTGGCACAGTTATATTCCTAACCCAACAAGCTCAGTGGATTCGCCCATAATCTGTGTCTATAAAGGCTGAGTAAAATGAGTAGTTTACAAAGGCAATGAACATGCAATTGCATCAAAATATACTAACACTAATAATATGGAAATGTGTTGCAGTAGATGAGTAAAGCACACTAGGCCATCACATTCAGTATGAGATTTCAGTAACAAAATGATCGAAAATACAATAGTGTGACATAATGATAGAAGGTACTGACCCATCTCTGCTCTTCTCCTGACAACACTGATGGAACTGAATGCAACTGTTCTTCACTCTCTGAGCACCAATACTACAATATGCAAGAGCATACAATCAGAAAGACCCACAAAATCGCTTTAATGAATGAAAATGAACATCGCAATTCTATCTCTTCACTTCACAATCCTAAGCGAATAGATGTAGCACTATTATTATCTGTACCTGAGTTAAGAAGTCAACTACAACTATGAAAGCCCGGTGTAAGCAAAGCAATTTATTTCAACAGAGCATATGCAATATGAAACATTAATCCAGCAGGAAATATGTGTAGTTTCTGTAATGAAAGTGCTAATCCAAGATAAATGACTTTGAATAAGCTAGATATTTTACATGTAAAGTGGTAATGACTCATTGGTTTACATCGTCTGATTCCATAAGAACTACATGTATAGACCAAAAACCAATACACACGGACTTAACTTGATTAGGCAAGGGAACAGTTTGGGCATAATAATATTAGTTTCTAAGGATAATACTACCAATGTATATTAATAATCACACAAAGGGCTAAACTTGCAAAACTATCAACTAGTTCGAATGGGATCAATTGACCTGAATATGTAAGACAACTCGAGTGTACGGAACCATCCATGTAATGTGAATGCAGTGGAACATGTTTCTCCAATCTATGTCACGCAATGTTGTGACGATAAAAGAGAGTATGGTAATCCTCACCAAATTAATTATAAGAGACCAACGATGTGAACTGCTACTCTTTGAGCCGCTTGATGTGTGCGGAACATATTGATAGATCTAAATTATTAAACAAGACAATGGCTGAATAGACATGTTTCTCCGATCTATGTCATGGAACGTTGTGGCCATAAAATACAATATGATAATCCTACCCAAATTAATTATAGGAGGCCCCACTTTAAAAAGGAGATGTGAAGTGCTATCTTTGAGCCGTTTAATGTGTGTGGAACATATGATGTTCTTTTTGGCGGATGTTGGATCTAATTATTAAACATGACAATGGATGAATGGATTTTCTTAATCGGTTGGACCACTTTACACAGTACTCATTGAGCTGTCTGGTTTATGGGAAGCAGATCATATTTGTCGGATCCAAATCATCAAATGGTAACAGCGGACAAACAATTTGTCGGATCTAAATAATATAGCAGTATAATGGCCAAACGATTTGTCGGATGCATATCACACAACAGTACAATGGCCTAACTGTTTGTCTGACCTAAATCATAAACAATATAACAAACTATTTGTCGAATGCAGATCATAGAACAATACAACGGCCAATCAGTTTGTCGTATCTAAATCACAAAAAGTACGACGACAAAATTGTTCGTCGTATCAAAATCTAAATGAGTATAACGGCCAAATGGATGTCACCTCTCCCCAAATAAATGGGAAGATCTACTTGTTGAGCTGCCCAATGTGTACGGAACGGATAATTTTTGTCGGATCAACATGGTAAATCACTGCAACATGCCCAACAGATCACAGCCCTCCGCATGTCGACCAGAAGTGGCACTAATACGAAAGAACATCAATCTATACTCATTGAGTCGTCCAACCAATGCAGGAAATGGACCATCCTTGTCAGATCTACGACATAAAACACTATAAATGATGAAACAGACCATAATTCTTCCCCAAGATGATTGGACACCTTACCATGTATTGAACAGCGAGCTAAACACCTAATTTGCGCGCGAAGAACCGAAACAATCACAGTTCCTATACTATTGCACAATCACATACAAAGAGGACATGAAAGAAGAAGAAAAGAGCTCACCATGCACTGCTTCCCTTGAGTTCAAGCACAAAATGGCTCACCTTGTGATAGTCCAGACATGGCTTGTCCCTGCAAAAACAGCAACCAAATCCCCAAGCTAAAAATCAAACCAACCACTCTACACTAATGGTCGGATCACACAACATGGGTGGGCGAGCAAAGGAAAGGAAGCTTGTGTACAGCAGCTTGGCGATCTCGCCGATGATACGCTCGCCATCCTCGCAGAAGAGCGTGACAACCTTGTCGATGAAGTCTGGGGCGCTCCCTTCCTGGAGCATCTGCAGCTCCTGGAACTGATCGTCCAGCAAACCCTAGCCCACCAAATGAACACAGAAAAAAAAATCAAATTCCCCAACAAATATCGCGTTACCTATCCACCTCAATAAGTTCCATATAATTGGCACCAAAATAGTAAACAGCTTACCGCGGCAAACATTTTGGCCACGAGGGTGTTGAGCTGGTTCAACATCGGGGCCGCCATGGCTACCCACAGCAAGAAGACTAGAGCTACCAAGGAGGAAGAAAGCTAAGCGAGGAGAGGACAGGGAGTGAATGGATGGAGATTGGTGTTGGTAGGTGCTGTATATATATAGGGGAGTTGGATTGCAAGTCTTCAGCCGTAGATGGCAATGGACGGCTACCCTTTCTTCTCTTTATAGCTCTCATTTATTCTCTTTCGTCCTTTCTCATCCGAAAACTGCAACTTTTGATTATTTTCGTCCTTACTTGATTCGACTGGTTAGACATAGTTTCCTTGGATACCTTTTATTTTTTCAGAAAAAAATCGCTAGATACCTCTTATGCTCCAGCTTTTACCCATCTGTTTACAGCTAAGCGGCGTTTTTTAGTAATGTAATTATTACATTGCATTACTAGAGACCGAAAATGACAGCAGTACTCAACAAAGCTATAGAGGTTGGCAAACACTAGCAGATAGTTAATAATACTCTGGTCCAACTGCTGGATCTTGGACCAAAGACCAGAGAGCCTTGCTGATTTTGTGCGGATGGAACGACCGAATAACAGAGCTTTGGCTTTCGTATCGGGATCATCTGTCTGATCTTCGCATTGCATAAAACAGCACCAGTCTTTTAACTATCTCATGAAGAACGTACTACGTCCATATATTGGAGAGGAAAGGTTAATGAATTTAGGGGGTCCCCTGTTATGTCTCGCTACAGCGTGTGGGAGCGTACAAGAGCAATGGCAAAATTCGTAAACTACATCGATGGTGCAATCTTGTCATGTGATCATTGCTCTGAACCATGTCTTTCAATTCTTCTTGACAGTGATCTCTCCAGATAGAAATGAAAATCTCTCCAGATAGAATTGGACTACTAAGAGTTTGTCTCGTACAGCACCAAGTGCTCCCGATTATATACCAAAGTCTGACAAAATAAGAACATAACCTTCAATGCATAAGAGAACCAGTACCTAGCCAAAGGGGTGCTTACTTGTCATGAGGAGTTCCTGGAGCATGCCCGCAGATCAAAAAATCCCGCATATTTAAGAGATTGCTAATACATAGGGAGGATGATCTTTCAAGACAACCACAGTGGCCTGTGACACAAAATGTCTTGAAGTAAGATCCTAAATAAATTCTTAATAGCTCAACTACATGATTAACTATGAATAAATGGACCACTATCTAAAGCTCTTGAGCAATACAGCAAATCAATCAATCAACTACCATATATGAATAGACTGAATTTCACATAGAAAAATAAGTAAGATATAATTCCACTGCCATCTTTGATGCTAACAGATAGCAAAATATATTTTTTTAAGAAAATCATTAGCTGGTAACTATTTGGTCGGCTGGCAAAGAAGGGATTAATAGGCGAATGACAGTTAATCAGCTACTCGGTGACCCACCGAGTAGGGATTAATCAGCCACTTACCTGATTTATCAGCCGATATTTTGAACAAAATAAACTACTAAGTTATGAACCACATCCATGCCTAAATGAAGACAGTAGTAGTCCATAAGCCTACAAACCATGGAAGCAAAACATAATGTGCACAAAAAATGGTAACTATGCAGGTACAGTTTGCAATCTATTCTTGGGACAGAAAAAATCTAGACAGCCGATAATTAGACTGTCCAGTATCACATCTCTGGCTTCAATTTTTTGAAGGACTACATTCTACAGAACAAGCTCAATATTGTTGTGAAGATACATTTTTACACCACTGAAAACAGATTAGATGCCATCTGGAAGAGCCAGCTTGCATCTGTTAATGCCTAACTCTGTTTGCATGAAGATAGCCTGTGAATGTAACAACTTATATTAATCTAGGCAACAATTTATGTCAATCTAGGCATATTGGATACCATGCTAACCGAGGGTTAATAGTCTAACCATTTGGTGGTCTTAAATCATGATATAACAAATTAACACCATAGCTTCTTCCATATATACCCGCTACCTTGCCGGGCTGGGCATAAAAAGGAACTACATGTAACCCTTGATTGATGCAAACCAAGGAAGATAGCTTAGACTCAAAATTTATACAAATCTAAGACAAGCTTTTTGGGACGGAGGTAATATGAGAAATGATTGGATATCTTGGACCATATAGAGTTTGAGACAAAACATCCTTTCACAATTAAGCAAATCTTCATTTTGGAACTGACGCCGCTTGCTGGAAGAATGACATGTACCAGTAGGCTGAGGAATGCCCCTCCACATGCTTTTGCTTCCCTCGGCTACGAAAACGATCGCCTCCTTCTCTATGTTGGCTTCGCCACTGATCCTTCCAGCACCACCTCTGAATGGCAACATATCCAGTGATACAGTTTTTGCATTTAGAGATTTAGCACACTAAAATCAGTTAAAATTGATTAGTTATCAGAGCAAAAGAAATCTACCTTAATACAGTAAATAGTTACCCTCGTAGCTCCAAACAATTGGCTAACAGAGGAGCAAGCAGGCTGAATTATCCATTAACAACTCTTTGTTGTTTCTTGAAGTTCTTTGCACTCAGGGCCAGCTGATCCTAACTCTCCAATCCGCAAAATGTAGACCATAGAAACATGTCAACTTAGGTGCAGTCTAAAATGTAAGCTTGTAGTAACATAAATAAGGATCTAGGCCTGCAGTACACTAACCTTGTGAAAGTCCTGGCAATTCAACTTTAGGGCTTCCATCCATAAGATCATAAGCATATCACCCTGCAAACTGCAGCAAACATATATTTCAGATACTATAATCTGAACATATATTCCAGATACTATAATCTGAACATATATTCCAGATATCAGAAAAGAAACATACACTGAAATGCACCTTGATTGCCTACTATATTTCGACTGCATTGATATGCAATGGCTGCAAGTACACGCTCCAATTCTCTACGGAAGATGAAATGAGAAAAACAATAGTCAGATTGATACACTAAGTACAGAGTTATTAAGAAACAAACAAGGGTACAGGTAAAAGAGCGGGGGGCATCAATCAAAAGTTTAAGCCACATTTTCATGTGACTGCATTGATGAATGCCATGTCATACAAATTCTTAATGTATAATGTATCCATCAGGCTGCAATAGGCACATGCTTGCAACAAGTCTCAAGTGCGGTATTAAGCATGTATGAAGTTACAATTTAACTTGCTTCACTGCTTTTCTTTACTGAATTAGCCCACAGCTATGATAAAATTCTAAATGCAGTCGATTTTTACATTAAACTCTGATGATTGAAGATACACTAACTTTCTCTGAGAAACATTAGCATTAGAAATGATAATACCCCTACCAGAAAGGTTGCTAAGATTTCTAAAAAAATATGCACATCAGGAGCAAAATTAAAACACTGACATAGATGAAGTACAATAAGATTCCGATGAACTGCAGAGTAGAGAGAGGAGGCAATTGGAAGCTGTAGCAAGTCAGCCTCTTTTAGCCAAGCTGACATGAAAAATATTATGGGTTTACAGCTATTTCAATTGATACAAAAATGAGTTTTTCAGGACTGGAATACAAACTTTGATCACAAATCCTGTGAAATAGGTTTTATATCCAGAGGAAAGTCTTTCTAGAAAGGATGATGGCCCATCTCTTGTGAGTGAACTCGACTCCCATCCCCTAAGCGCACATAGTCATCTCAGAGGTATTTCTTCATTACCACCTGACATTGAAAGCAAAGTAAATCTAGTATGGACACTACCTGTCTTATGCTACACTATGAAATACCACCTGTCTTATGCTACACCATGGTCATCTCAGAGGTATTTCTTTACAGAGGGAGTAGATTGCAACACTGGCTCGTTGGACACAAATGCAAACACTACTGCAAATATATTATTGGCAAATTATCTCATGAAATACTAACATAGTGCTTTACCGTTCGAGAAATCCATAAACTATAGCCAGAATTTAGATATAAAACTAAATGTAAGAGTTCATGAGAAGTTAGACATCATCAGAAAAAAGTGGTAGACTAATAAACTTAACAGCTTACTTGGCCAATTACCAAATGTCAACTTGTGCATCCTACCATTTTAGTTACAGAATTAAATACACGCACAGGAATGATGAGAGATTTGAAAATGCTAAAAGAGGAATCTGCTAGCAATCCAAACAATCACAACTTATAAGGGGAACTGTTTTATCATCTACACTGGGCAGAACAAGTCAAGGTCAATGTACAGTTGGGCTTCGATATCATCATATAGGTCAGATAAACCTGATGAAACATATAAACACACAAGTGTATGATATAGATTTACTGCATGAACTGCGACAAAATATCCTTTATCAATGCCAACAAAGCAACAAAATCTTAATGAAACCTAGGAGCAAAAATCACTGCAAGACTTCAACAGGGTTGTGTCTTACTGGAAACAACAAATAGTTGGCAGTTGAACAATGATGCATCTTTAAGGTCCTTCTCCAACATAATCAATTTTTACCCCCAGTAGCCTTTCCATAACCCTGCATTGACAAGTAAAATAAGTAGAACATTAACAACACGGCAAAATGACACGTAGCAAACACTGATGTATGATAGGTTGAAGTACGGCCAGCTCTGAAATGCTTGCCATCGTGCAGAGCATGAAAATCCACAAACACACAATACAAAATTAGTGCTTCTTTGTGTCGATAAGGTTACTAGTATCAATAACATTACCAGCATAAAAATGAACAGAGAAACCTAAGTTTAATTGCTTGGACTTAAATGATGCTAAGTTGCCAACCCTCCTCCAAGTGAGAGTTTGATGTTTAGTTATGTCATCTCTCTTTAGCAGATAATCTGTACATATGGGAGCCCCCCACATTTCATAATGCAGCCTAGTTGGTATTTCCAATATGACCAATTGCTACAAATGGTTACCTCTGATCCAACTAGAGGAGAACTCACTTCCAGACACTTCCCATAATTGAATGAATATCTACCTATTTCATTAGTTAAAGCAAAGATGGATCACTATGAATCTGCATATGAGAAAACCAAAATGATTTTTATATCAAACCATAACTGAAAAATAGATTAAGCTAAAGGCAGGTGAATTGACCGTACCAAGAAGACTATTTACCTATATTTGGGACGGGCATCAGATTGATCCTCCAATTATCCACTATGAATTGCAAAAACATCAATAGAACAGTAGGAGTGAATTACCCACACGAAGAAGACATTATATGGATCATTGTCTCAATGCACCAGCAACTAACTTGAAAACTGAAATTTCCATGCATTGTAGAATGGAATGATCTTGAAAACTATTTTAATGCATTGTAGAATGGACTGATCTCACACTTAATTAGTTGCAATACGTGTGCTTAGAACATGAATGAGGACGAGAAAGTTCATAACCAACCCATTGCGAAGTGATAATATTACATACCAGTCTTCAGGGATCAAATTATCAATTCCATCACACGTTAGCAACGACCAGCCCAGCATCTAACAGTCATACAACCATGGACAACCAACACACAATTACATGATAGCCCGTTCTTGGCTCGTGTGAATCTGAAATTAGTCGACACTTCCCCTTTACAAGCGGCAGCATAGTCTTCTTCGAGGTGTGGTGCAGCTTCCTTGTGAGGGTATATGAACTTCTCCCTGAATACCTTCTCTCTCACCTTAAAATGGTACCGTAGCCGGGGTCGCGCTTGAGCAATCCATTTTCCTTGAGAAACTCGACAGCATAGTACCGGGGCCTGAGCCGTCCCTCTAGGTTGTACCAGAGCATTACGGGTTGATGAGCAATGTACGCTGGTTCCAAGCCCACCTCAGAGATGAGGAACTCAGACCTACGCTGCAGTGATTCCTTAGCCCTCATGAGCATCAATCGGAACCTAGAAACAGCAATTCCCACCTCACCATCCGTCCACATGAACGTGTTCCTCAAGTACTGCACTCTGGCTGCTATCTCCTCCTCTCTGAAAGATGCAACAGCACACAGCGCGTGCCTGAACATCCTAGAACCACGGGGCACACCTATATGTTGAGCGCATGTCACCATCGCCTGGACACGCTTGGGGTTCGTGGTGAGTAGCCTCGGTGTTGAGATGCACAACTTGGCAACATCACGAGCACCTAGCCCGCACTCCCGCAGCAAGGTGACATTGGGCTTGACGATGCCGTCGAGGTTAGACGAGAGAAGGTAGGACTCTTGAAGGCCCGGAGGAGGTTCTCAGAGGACCCAAAGAGAGGCATGTAGTACTGCAGCTTGGAGGCGATGGATCTAGAGCGGAAGCTGTTATGGGAGAGCGAGACGAGGCATGCGATCTCAGAAGGCGGGAGACCGAGGCCGGTGAGCCCCGCCACGTTGGGGGCCAGGGTTTTCTCCACTTTGGCGCAGAGGAGCTGGGGGTCCTTGGCGACGAGGGCGGCTATGTCGGCGCCGGAGAGGCGAGGAAGGTGAGCACGGCGTCGGGCTTGGCGGGGGACTTGAGGTGGGAGAGCTTCGGAGAGGCCTTGACGGCCTGGGGTCGTGTGAGGCCGCAGGTGGAGACGAGGTACTCCTCCACGGCGAAGCTATTAGGGTCTGGGTAAATGGCACTTTGATGTGTTTTTGTAGTTTGGACTATCTTGTGCTGCTTGGTCTTCTCTCTGATTATTTAGTTGAACTGAATCCCCATACGTGGCACCACACCTGTCTACGTTCAAACGCAGTGAGCCCCTGTTTTTTTAGACTCGTCAATTTATTGTCATGTCCAACCCCCTGAATCTCTGATTATAAGGCTCTCCTTTTTGTGTAAACTTCAGTTGTTATACAACCTTGCTGAGTTGACGCTGTTCTCCTGGTCGTCCTCACTGCTCATCATGGCCTCTTCCATGAGTTTTTTCATCTCTGCTCCATAGAGATAAATGCTATAATTTTCGGGATTAACTAAGGATCCGTAACTTATCATCAACTGCTAGCACATTGCCTTCATGTAGTAGCTCACTAGTGAAGTTTGTTTATCTACTCTAAATGAATTTGCATAAATGTTGGAGAAATAGATTCCAGAAATAAGAATGATGCAAATCAGCTAGCATTTGCACTTGGATTTCATCACATGCCTTCAATACATATGTTAGATACTAAACGTACGCTTTACACTTCAAGGTAAAACAGTTTTATCTGCTGACAGTGACACTATAAAAATGACATTTCGCTTTTGGTGAACCTTTATGAAAATATGCCTATTTTAATAAACTAAATTGGATATTTATACAGGAGAATCAAAATACTCTAAAATTTGCATAATGCATACTGTTTACATGCAGTGTCACTCGTGCAATCTGTTTACATCCAACTGAAGATCCAACAAAATGCAAAATTGATTAAAGCACCAGATGATAGTCTACTCACAACAATAGTAGTACAATATAGATAGTGCTATTATGGAACAAAAGCTAAATGATATGGCAGAAATTAACATGGTAATGTCATAACCCTTTTCAAAGTTACCATAACATAAGCTCCCTTATTGTATGAAATGCCCTCTGCTTTTCAGCACCGTAGCACACAATAATCGATTTGTTCTCCTGTACGAATAGTCGAATACCAGAGCATTCGAAACATCTGTTACATAGTGTTGTACAAGTAGGCTGTGAACACAAATGCTACTGGCCCCTACTACTCAGCTATTTAGTAAGCCATCCAAAAATACATGAGACAATTAAACAAAAAAATAAACTGATAAAATTACTAGTAAAAAATGGCATGCTTTTAGAACGGTTAATAACTTATAAACAAAGCTACTACAGGAAGGATGAAGATTTTCAGCTTAGAAGAGCTAGAGCAAGAAACTAACAAACTAGATCAAAAATGCATCCTCTGCAGTGATCAACAAATTGCGGCCAACTGGACATCAGCAAATCCAAAAAGAATTCTCGCGGAAAAGAAGTCCAACTCGACAGGAAAGTTTGAGACTTATTATCATCTTCATGGCCAGAATGAGAATATTCTTTCATGGAAAGATAGATTGAGGATTGCATTGAAAACTGTGATAGCTACTTCAGAATGTAAAGATAGAGTGTGCATAAATACTACTCACAGATACTTCAGAGCAGTTGTAGAGTGCCATGATCTCACTCTCTTAGTTCCAATATGCGTGTCAATATGAAATGACAAAGTACAAGTTCATAGCAGTGCAATGAACACAACGAGACTCAGAAACCAAAATATCAGTTTCATCTCCCCTAAAAAAAATATCAGTTTCATCCTGAATTAGCACCACCAAATGAGCATGTAACAGACATACTATAAATTATAGATAGCAGCCAACCACCATTCAGTTAGGCCAACAACACTGAATCAGGAATGAATAGCCTAATACGAAGAGTGAAAAATTTTGTCCTGTCATATGCAGTTATGAATTTTCTGACCAGTCTTGGTTCATATAAATCTGAATCTAGTCGGCACTTCATCTTTGCAGGCTGCCGCATAATCATCAGCCAGGTGTGGTGCACCTTCCTTGTGAGGGCATATGAACTTCTCCACAAATTCCTTCTCGGTTATCTTGACTGCGGAATAGTAATCCCGGTTGCGACCTAGCAATCCATTTTCCTTAAGAAACTTTACAACATAGTGTCGGGCCCTTAGCCGGCCCTTCAGGCTGAAAGTGAGCAGTGTCGGCCGATGAGCAATGTATGCCGGTTCCAACCCCACCTCGGAGATGAGGAGCTCGGACGTGCGCTGCAGCGATTCCTTAGCCCTCGTCAGCACCATTGGAGCCCTAGAAACAGCAAAGCCCACCTCATCATCCGTCCACCTGAACGTGATCCTCAAGTACTCCACTCTGGCTGCTATCTCCTCCTCTCTGAAAGATGCAACAGCATGCAGCGCGTGCCTGAACATCCTAGAACCACGGGGCACACCTATATTTTGAGCGGATGCCACAATCGCCTGGACACGCTTGGGGTTGGTGGTGAGCAACCTCGGTGTTGAGATGCACAACTTGGCAATATCACAAGCACCTAGCCCGCACTCCCGCAACAAGGTGACGTTGGGCTTGACCACACCCTCGAGGTCAGACGAGAGAAGGTAGGAGTTGCTCTTGAAGGCCCGGAGGAGGTACTCAGAGGACCCAAAGAGAGGCAAGTAGTAGTGCAGCTTGGGGATGATGTTTTTGCTGCGTTCCGTGATGATGCTGAGCAGGGATGGCCTAGCTATGCAGAGCCTGGCAATATCACAAGCACCTAGCCCGCACTCCCGCAACAACTTGACGTTTGGCTTGACCACGCCGTCGAGGTCAGACGAGAGAAGGTAGGAGCTCCTCTTGAGGGCCCGGAGGAGGTTCTCAGAGGACCCAAAGAGAGGCAAATAGTACTGCAGCTTGGAGATGATGGATTTACAGCGGAATCTGTCAGGGGAGAGCAAGACCATGCGCACGATCTCAGAGCGTGAGAGACCGAGGCCGGTGAGCCCCGCGACGTTGGGGGCCAGGGTTCTCTCCACACCGGCGCAGAGGAGCTGCGGGTCCTTGGCGACGACCGCGGCGACATCGGCGCCGGAGAGGCCGAGGCCGGCGAGGAACGCGAGGACTGCGTCGGGATTGGATGGTGATTTGAGGTGGGAGAGCTTGGCGGAGGCTTTGACGGCCTGGGGTCCGGTGAGGCTGCACGTGGTGACGAGGTACTCCTCCACCGAGAAGCCGAAGGCAGGGCTTGGGGAGACGGCGGAGATGAGGCGGCGGAGAGGGGATGCGGGAGAGGTCGCTGGACATGAGACGAGATGGGCGATGACGCGGCTGCGTAGATGGAGCATGGCGCCGCGGCGGTGTGGTGGAGCCGGCGGCGAGGGAACGGCCGGCGGCTAGTGCGAGGGCGAGAGGATGAGCGTGGTGTGGTGTGGTCTGATAATGGGCTGGGCTGGGACTGGGATGGACTCACTCCTCGTATACACGATTTTTTTTCTAATCTTGTAGTGGCATATTGCAATGAAGTTTCTTTTTTGTTTTCATAAAAAAATCTTGCTTTTCCCCTAAAAAATAAAATAAATATTTTTTTGTTTGAGAAAAATGATCAATAAATTGATCAAAACAACTGAGTTACAGTTAGTACAAAATCTCTTCTAATCCTTCTAGGACGTTCGCTATGACAAAAAGATCTGCATTTCTTGCAAGTTCAGTAAGACCATGAGTCAGGATTTTATGGACTCTCAAATTAAGACTAGCTACAGAACTGGGCGTCTAGTCCTTCATCTTGAATGCCACCTCTACGACATCATCTGGGCGAGGACGCTTTTCGCAGACCGTCGGCTAGTTGTCGTTGTCGCCGTCACTGTTCTCCTTGTCCTCCTCCTCCTCCTCCGGATACTGCAACTCTGAGTCGGTCTCCGAGGAGTCCTTCAACCCTTCCATGACCTCGATAAAGTTAGGGTCGTCGTAAGTGTAGGGGCAAGAGGGCTACGTCAGCGCACCTGAACCCTCGCTTGTAGCGGGACTGTGAGTGTCATCGTCGCTAGAGGAGCCGACATTCCATGGCCCTTTCTAGGACATAGACTGACTGCATTTTTTACACTAATTAGTACTCCCTCCATTCCTAAATATTTATCTTTTTAGAGAATTCAAATGGACTACCATATACGGATGTATATAGACATTTTTTAGAGTGTAGATTCACTCATTTTGCTCCGTGTGTAGTCACTTGTTGAAATCTCTAGAAAGACAAATATTTAGGAAGGGGGGGGGAGTAGTTGCAAATAAAACAAGAAAAAAGGTGACAAAGAAGCTCACCTCGTGCGCTCCTCCTTAACGATGCGGACGACGGTGCCGATGCGAAGCAGAGTGGGGCGGCCAGCTACGATGGTGGCGACGCCCGTGGCCGCAGCACCCATGGGTGTTGCCGGCTCCATGGCAACGGCGGGGAGAAGGAGAGGAGACAGGGAGAGAAGGAGAGGAGGCGGCATGGCGGTGCGGCAGAGCAGGGAGACGGGGGCGGGTGAGGGTTTTTGCGGTTGCCAGTCCACTCCCGCGCCCACAATTATATGCGCGTGGGGTAGATGAATGGTCTACCCTTGGAATTCCATAATAAGAAGAACACACACGAACTTCCGACTCAATTGAGAACATGCATTTCCCATTTACCAAATAATTTTTAAGTGATAACACGTGGGCAAGTGCAAGTGTCCGGGTGGTCTCCGAGCATATAGTCAAAGAAATAGGCGGTACTATTCACCTTCCGGCGAAATATAATATGGCTAGAGGTATAGCAAAACATCCAATGACCCAGACCACAAGCACCCCTTCGCTCTAGAAACCTAAAGGCGCTCCGCTAGGGTTTTTCATGCCTTCCACCGGCGCCGCCCCCGATCAGTCTTGTCTCATGTGATCCTAGGACCATGGAGGCACAATGGATCCCACGCCTTGCCGACTAGAGGGCCTCATTTTTAGAAGTTGTTACAGGAGGGAAGGGAAAAGAGAGCCGGTGGTGGAGCATTGTGACGAACAGACGATGGTTGCCAGTGGTGCGAGACTCATGAAGCAAGCAAGGAAGGTGTGGTCCAGTCCCTTGATGCCCTTTTTCTTTTTGCGGTTCAGTACTTGATGCCGTGTGTAGCCTATTGGCAGTCTCATATTAAGGTAAGCTAGGTAGGTCTCATATTAAGGTAAGCTAGTTTCTTCTTTTTTGACGTAAAAGGGGATTGTTCCATAGTCGGTCACGAAGTATTTGCTCCATAGCTCGAATGCTCCCTTATGAACAGTAAAGCGTAAAAAATATTAAAATATTCTAGTTTTTGTTTCGTAAATTTTGACCAACGTTTTGTATGCTTGATAAATTTCATCACGAAATGACATTCGTGGAAGTCATGGCAAAAAAAAAAATTGATGCTTCAAAAATGCTAGTTTTGAAAACATTTTGGAGTGTTCATTTTTTATTTTATTTTTGCCATCACTTCCACGAAAGTTAAGTCATGCTGAAATTTGTCAAGCATACAAAACATTTATCAAAGTTTACAAAAAAAAGATTTGTGGTAGATCTTTCAACTATTATTTTTGATCTTACTGTTCATCAATGAGCATTTGAGCTCAGGATCAGAAAAGGAGTTTCAGTTTCATTGTTTCTTCACGAGAAAAAAAATGTGAGCATGTACCGCCGATCTCTGTTTTGTGATGAAATGTACTAACCAATTTCAGTGAGTAAAATAAGAGAGTTTTACAGCACCAGGAGCGGCAAAGCTGCTGTATGTATCATGGGGGCAACAGAAAAGAAAAGTGGAGCCAGTCACAGACAAGGCGAGATTTTGTTTATCCAACGGCCAACACACTCCCACCTAGAGTAATAGATTGACCGAACATTGTTGGGCGCCATCTTCTCAGCTCAACATTTGCTAGTTAATCAAACTGCTCTCTTCTAAACAACCGCAATCTCATCGCACGTAGCTCTCAATAATCCACAAACAAATCAAAATCAAATTCAAAATCAAAATCATCTTTATCTTCATTTCAAACTGAACAAATATACATGCCCATGGACCCGCTTGCTCTATAGCTTATCGAGATGATAAACTAACATGCTACTGCTACGGTGCTACCCCATGACCATGGGATACATCTTTATCTTCATTTCAGACAGTGTAAAACCCACAAGTAGTACCGGGGGTGTTAAATATGGCAATGCCACAGAATATAATTTGATATACTGTTGGCACTGGGTATAAGCCACCTCAGTTATCTTCTGAATCCTTGAAAGGAACCATTTTAAATTGTACCCTAAATGAGGACCGGGAAACAGGTTAAAACCAGTAGCCGGTAGTTGCAGGTAATAGTTCAGTTCAGAAACCAGTACAGTTCAACGGAGGGAAAATGTAGAATCAGAACTATGATATGGCCAGGCAATAACACCAAACATAATAATTATATAAAAAAACAAGTCTAATGCGTCCGTCATAATCGTATCAAAAGTATTAGTTTGCTTGCACTATATGACATGATCACAACACAATGGTGGATTAAGTAGAACACGCATTATGAGCATCTTCCTTCTGATGAAAATACCGAATGGATAATTATAGCAAAGGGGAACAGGCTCACAATACAACGGTAATATAATAAGTACAACTATGACTGCAACAAAACGAAGCATGAAACAAAGAAAGTACTTCCTGTGATGAGTCAGACCCAGAAGGTGCTAGTAGTTTCCCATTTTGCTGACACGGTATCTTCAACAGGGAGATAAGCAACTTGCAAGGATTGCGATAGAAGATTCATACCATGTAGTAGTCATCTCATCGAGCCACTTGTTTACATTCTTTGATGCAGCACTTCCACCAACAAGAGGACGAGGAAGTAACTAAGTGCACTACCATCAGTGATCCTTGAAGCAAATAAAGAGAAAAGGCTAACTGAAGTGTTAACTGCAACGACAACCTGATAACTCCAAGAGTTCATATTTACACTGTATGTGTGGATACATTGGGTTTTACTTGTGTGGCATAAAATGGACCCAGTGGCTCTCGAACTTCAGTCCTAACAGTCATCTAAATATATAATACATTTAACATTATAATTAATATTGTGAAGGAAACAACATGGCCTATCTTTTTGTGCTTGCTAAAGCTTAAGTAATACAAGGCTTTCAAAAGGTGATAAATTTTTTGAAGTAGCTGTAAAACTGCCAAGTATTTTCATAACGCGAACACCATTATTCAATTTTGAGATCAGATGTCCCTAGAAAAATACAAGCCAATAGGCCATCCAAAAACATAGAGCGAGAAAGAAAAAGCTGATACAAAGTACTAGTAGTAAACAATGACCTGCTTTCTTGTACAGTAAATATCTTATAAACAGAGCAACTGCAGGGAAACGAAGGCTTTCAGCTTAGAAGAACTAAGAGGAAGGAACCAACAAACTAGTTCAAAACTACATCCTTGGCAGTGGCCATCAACAACTCCACAATTGTATCCGCTATCCAAAGGGAAATTCTGAGACTTCAATTAATAATGACCAAAATGAGAACATTTTTCATGGATAGGTAGTCAAGGATTGCACTGAAAACTGCAATGGTCATTTGAGAACATAATGATGGAGTATGCAGACATACTCTATCTCTGATATTTGAAACCATTTGCAGAAATGCCCTGATCTCACACACTCTTGGTTCCATTATGTGTGCCAATATGATATGAGGAGACATGTTCACCATAGTGGCGATGCTTCCTTCTCTACTGGAATGGTGTGATAGACATACAAAGAAGTCACAATCAAATTATCAATTTCATATGGAATTAGCGACACTAAATTGACATGTACCAGACATACTAGAGCAGACAACAAACATCCAATTAGGCAAATAACACCGAAACAGAAATTACTAGCTGACTGCACAGAGCATAAACTCTGCTGCGTCATACACAGTTACCAATTCTCATAGCCCACTCTTGGTTTATGTAAATCTGAAACTGGAAGGCACTTCCCCTCTGCAAGCTGCTGCATAGTCTTCAGCAAGGTGTGGTGCAACTTCCTTGTGAGGGCATATGAACTTCTCCACAAATGCTTTCTCACTGATCATGACTGCTCTATAATAGTCCCGGCCGCGATCCAGCAATCCGCTTTCCTTGAGAAACTTTACGACGTAGTGCCGGGGTCTGAGTCGGACTTCCAGGCTGTACGTGAGCAATGCCGGACGATGAGCAATGTATGTCGGTTCCAGCCCGACCTCAGAGATGAGGAACTCTGACTTGCTCTGCAGCATCTGGTTAGACCTCATCAGCACAGATGGATGCTTGGAGACAACAACGCCGACCACAGCATCTGACCACATAAATGTCTTCTTCAAGTGCTCCACTTTGGCGGCGATCTTCTCATTGCTGAGGAATGCAACAGCCTTCAGCGCGTGCCTGAACATCCGAGAGCCACAGGGCACACCAATATCTTGGGCGCGTGCTGCCATTGCCCGGACGCACTCTATGTTGGAGCCAAGCAGCATTAGCTGAGCCATGCACAACTTGGCAATGTCAGAGTCACCTAGCCCGCACTCTCGCAGGAAGGCAACATTGGGCTTGACCACTGTCTCGAGGTCGGACGAGAGAAAGCATGAGCCGCGCCTGAGAGCAGGGAGGAGGTTCTCAAAGGAGCCCAAGAGGTGCAGGAAGTATTGCAGATTTGAGACGAAGGATCTACATCGGAACTTGTCACGGGAGAGCGAGACGAGGTGCGCGATGTCAGAACGTGAGAGGCCGAGGCCGGTGAGCCCAGCTACGACGGGGGCCAGGGTTCTCTCCACTTTGGCGCAGAGGAACTGCGGGTCCTTGGCGACGAGGGCGGCGACGTCGGCGGCGGAGAGGCCGAGGCCGGCGAGGAAGGCGAGGACGGCGTCGGGATTGGAGGGGGACTTGAGGTGGGAGAGCTTGGCGGAGGCCTTGAGGGCCTGGGGTCGGGTGAGGCCGCAGGTGGCGACGAGGTACTCCTCCACGGCGAAGCTAGGGTTCGGGGAGACGGCGGGCGACCCAACCAAAGGTGAGCTCCTTTCCCTCAAAAAATTAAACAGGTGGGCTCCCACCCGCCAGTCCTAGATATTGCTTCTTTTCTTTTTTAGATATTGCTTCTTTCCTTTTCATCACTTCGAGACTGCTGCAACGAGCTTCGGGTCAACGGATTTGGAGAGGGTTAAATTCACCCACGTCCACTGTATTTAATTGTGAAGTTCATTTTGCTCGCTGTACACCGGAATACCCAGATTATGGTGCTTAATGTCACATCAGTGAACAGCGTTGGTCACCACATATGTCGTATTTGTCCCACGTGAAGTGATTTGCATAAAGCTCATCCCTGCTTTATTTCCTTCTTCGTTGCGGCCGAGGTGGGGAGACGATTGGTTTTCCCATGGCTATGATCGGAGACAGAGGTGATCCGCGGCTTCTTCTCTTGTTGGGAGCGAGGCCGCGGGAGGTCGTGCCATCGCCAGAAGGGAGGTTCAAGGCAGCACCGCGCGTCTTCTCTCGCGATGGCCCATGTTCATCGCCCGGAACACGAACCGTCGCTACAATACGGTATGAACGCGTGAGCCTCCGCCATAATCAACTTTTATTCATGTGCTTCCGCCCCTAGCCGACAGTCCATAGTCGCAATCAATGGATTTGAAAGTTGAAATCCTACGGAGAAAGGGGTTAGCGCTAGGGTTTTGGCAGGGGATTTTTTGGGAATTTTGGTAGGGTTTTCGCTCGGGTTTGGGTGGCATTGACTAGAGTTTGCGATTAATGCAGGCTCTCTTTGATGTAGTTGCTATTAACGCAGGCACTAATATGTGTAATTTAGTGCTACATTGTCTTCTGCATTAGGAATTGATTGATACATATGTCAAGTTGTTCAAATTTAGGTACATTCATGTACATTCAGTAATTAATTGGCTTAAATTCAGATATAATTTGTTGAAGTAGTTCAAATTCAGGTACATCCGGATATGGTTAACAATATGAACAGCTACATGTTAAAATTCAGATACTTTCTTATGTGGTTAAAATTTAGAATCAAATGTTGAAATCAGAAACACATGTTAACTAAGTGTTCATTCTTTTAGATCATTTTAGAAACATTTGTGGTTACAATCAGTTACATTTGATACATTTTTCTCAATTTGCATGTGGTCAACTTGTTGTTGAATATGTTATACTGATCAACTCCATTTATCTTGTGCCGGTGATGACGATCCTATGCTTTCTGTTCAAATATGGCATGGAGGGTTTTTCATGGGCCAAGGCAGAAGCAAAAAATACTATGGAGGGCAGACCATAGGTTTGATTTGATTACATCCACAAGAACACATGGTAACCCCCAGATGTGGATGATCTCACAGAGCAGATAAGGTATGAAAAGGAAGGAAGGATGACAATGTATTACTGCATGACATGTCTTCAAGTTAGCACAAATGGGCTTAGAGTGATCAATGGAGAGGATGACATAGATAATGTGAGAGCTTTTGTGACATTTGGGCATCATTTCATGGATATTTTTCTGGAGCATGATGATTCTATCAGGGATCTTGGTGATGTAGTTAGGTTCCCAATTCAAAATCTCCCTCAAGTCATCAGCCCCTATGAAGCCATTGAATGTGGTCAAACCTGAATCAGGAAAAGGGTTCAGGACAACAGTTGAAGTACTAAAGGAGAAAGGCAAGTCAGTGATCATTATGGATGCAGATGAGATTGATGTGAATGATTCAAGTGGAGGCTGAACAGATTCGGAAGAAGAGGGTAGTGAAATTGATTATGTGCCGGAAATTGCAGATCATGACTATGCCATATCAGAGGAGGATACTCGGGTGCGATTGAGAATCAGGGTGGAACGACACACATGAGAGAAGAGGAGTAGCCAAGGTAGTTGCTAAAACAGGGAGGGAAATCATGTGGCTATGCAGATGTCACAAGGTTGGAAGTGTATTGGTTGTTGCCAGGGAAATCATTGTTTGATGGTCTGCGAGTGCTTGGGTGTGATGCTGACACAAATTATATGATGTTAGTGGTCAGCAAGATCAAAACTTTTGAGATGTATGTGAATGTAAAGATATGGGGAGATCAATCTTCAGCGATAACGAAATTCCAACGACTGGAAGCCCTAAGCTGCCAAAGGTTCTTACTCCTACAAAGAGAAGGCCACGGGATATTCCACCTTTTTATGAGAATGTCATCAATCCCAAACAGAGAGAAGAACTTCAGAGATAATTTGACAGGAGAGAGGCTGAGCATGGAACAAAATCACGCAACTGTGGTGCTGTTCCGTCAGTTGGGCTGGCCCAACTAGCTCCCCTTTTTCGGGTCTTTTGTTTCATTTTTTTCATGTTCTTTTTTCTTTTATTTTTTCATTTTCCTTTTTTTACTTCAAATTCACGAACAAATTTTGAAACCGAGGAATATTTATAAGGTGTGAACATTTTTTTTCAAAATTTTTGCAAACTCTGAAACAACTTTTGGAAATCTAAGAACATTTTTTGGAATATGAGAATTTTTTAAACCAAGTTTTTTTAATTTTTGATGTTTTGTTCAAATCCGTGAAAAGTTTTTTTGGATCCGTGAATATTTATTTCAATTCATGAACAATTTTTGGAATCATGAACATTCTTCAAATTTTTGAACAATTTTTTAAATCCAAGAATATTTTTTGGTCTTCACATTCTTGAACATTTGCAAATTTGTGAATATTTTTAAAATTTTGATATATTTTTTCATATTATTTTTTAAAAATCGGGAAAAAAATTCAAATCCCCACTTCTTTTTGGATTTGGGATATTTGAATATGTTTGGAAGTTAAAAAAATAAAAAATAGGGGCGTGCCCCGCCCCACACTTGGGTTGGCCCAAAGCACGCGCATGGGGGCGTGCTTGCTTGCTGAACATGGGGGCGTTGTGGTTTCGCCTTGCCGACCAGAGTTCAACCCCTCTTTCAGGTCGATATCTATGTCTCACATTATATAATGTCGCACGGTTCCTCCCCCGGTGGTCTAATTTGTTTGTTTTTATAATTATGGATCAGAGGGAGTACTATGTTTCTTCTCACAGATATCATATCGATTTGTTGAAGTATCAAAGGCAAGAAAATGGAAGGTGCATTTCAAAATCAATGCAATGCCAAACTCGACTACTCCCTCTGATCCGAATTAATTGACACAACCTCTATACAAGCCTATGTACAAATTGGTATAGAGGCTGCCTCAATTAATTCGGATTGGAGGGAGTAATAAAATTTTGAAAACCTCCATCGTTGATGTTTTTTTGATTGTCAAGGACCGTCCATCACCTACGTTTTTCTTTGCAGGAAGTTGATTTGGGCAGCACGAGCAGAACCCTCGACCGATTTGAGTTGTTTTTTGATCTCGATCAGCAGGGCGATCCCATTCTCTATATTTCGAGATGAACAGGTAAGCGCATTTGGAGTGTTAATTGATCTGCAACATCCATCTTCATTCTAAAGCTGAAACTTGACAGGTTCAGGCTTCAACTGTCAAGGTTCAGTTTCTTGACAAGTTTCAGACAAGGTCTTGACACCAACCACCGTCGACAGGATCTTGCAAGTGAACTCTCTAATACAGCAAGTAATATGCCATGCTTCCAGAATGTATTTCAGGTTGTTATTTACACACGGTACATGAGTGCGAGCTCTGACCTGGTGTCAAGAAAGACGGGGCAATAGTGAAGTACTAACTGAATCAGTGACAAAACCACCATCCAGATCATCCTTTCCATGAGAAACTAGACCATCTTCTCAGCTCAAAACCCTTCAGAATCACCTAAGCCGGTACGTACCATGCTTGGTCTCCAGGGAGAAGAAAGCACACCATGCGTCTGCATCCAGTTTCAGCCCACCTTTTCCTCCTGCAAAAAGAAAGCACCGCGTCGCGATGGATTAGACAGCCCTGCCATGTCTGGCTTTTATGCCTTTCAGGGAAGAAAGGCCAGTCCTCTAAACAAGCTCAACACCTTAAAAAAACCAGGATAACCAGGCAATCTGTAGATATAGGTAGCCAAGTTGATGCCATGCTC
The DNA here is from genome assembly GCF_018294505.1 of Triticum aestivum. NCBI lineage: Eukaryota > Viridiplantae > Streptophyta > Magnoliopsida > Poales > Poaceae > Triticum > Triticum aestivum. The sequence goes on from NC_057810.1 coordinate 18,241,897, forward strand.
TCTAATATAAAGAAAAAAAAACTTAGTAACTATGAAGAAAGCTAGGAGCCAGCCCTCTGGAATTCTACTGATATGTGATGTACCACAGGTGTGATGCATTTTTCCTTCTGCACACCAGACAAGGAGCAACCATACCAAGTTGCCTCTAATTATCTATTCAACTCTAACAGGGGTTCGTGTACAAACATAAACGATTCCAAATTAGCAGGCTGTTAACTAGACATGACACATTTGTCTACAGATTTCCTGATATTGACGAGGAAAGCTACGCCACTTTTATCATTTGCAGGGACAGCTGAGAAATAACAACTTCATCATCTGCTAGTGAAAATACTAACATTTTCTTGCAAGGAACCACCTACTAAACTGAAAATAACAATTTTTTAGTGCATCGAAGAATTGCCCGATCTCACAGTTTCTCCCTCCCAACATCCGGTGTCAACATGACATGAGGATGAAAAAGGTTCAAAACCGTGTCAGCAAGGAATGAAAGTTCAAAACCTAGCAACGACCAAAGGAACGAACGAGCACTTTGATGCATTTGTAGTTTGGACTATCTTCTGCCGCTCTTCTCTCTAATTTTTTTGAAGGGCTTCTCTCTAATTATTTAGTTGAACTGAATCCCCGTAAGGAACCATACCTGTCTTACCTGTCTATGTTCAATTCAAACCCAGCCCCTGTTTATTAGACTCGTCAATTTATAGTCATGTCCATTTCTTGGATGAATCTCTGATTATAAGGCTCTCCTTTTTGTGTAAAGTTCAGTTGTTACGCAACCTTGCTGTGTTTGCTCTCGAAACAAAGGCAGTACTACACAATCCCTCAGTTGATGCTGCTATCCTGGTCGTCCTCACAGTCGGGGTGGTCTCATCGTGCTCATCATGGCCACTTCCGTGAGTTTTTTCCATCTCTGCTCCTGAGCAGATAATTGTTATAAATTTCGGGATTGATTCAGGAGCTGTAATCATCAACTGTCAGCACATTGCCTTCATGCAGTAAGTTCACTAGTTAAGTTTATTTATCTACTTTAAATGAATATGCATTATTTATCTTCATGCAGTAAGCACGTTGCCTTCATGCAGTAAGTTCACTAGTTAAGTTCATTCCAGAAATAAGAATGATGCAAATCAGCTAGCCTTTGCACTTGGAATTCCTCACATGCCTTCAATACATTTTTTTAGATACTAAACATACGCTTTGCACTTCAAGGTAAAACAGATTTATCACACTATAAAAATGACATTTCGCTTTTGGTGAACCTCTATGAAAATATGCATTTCACTGATGTATTTAAAATATAAGAAAGTGATTTCTCATCATAACTAGCGAAGTTCTGAAACATAAGAACTCTTGTCATACAGATGCTGCTGTGATAATGGAAAATGTTGATACTCTTCTGAGTATAAATGTTGAAGTGAATCGTACATAAAAGTTTAGCCTATTAGCTTCTGGCCGCATTGCTGTTAAGTTTCTGCTCTGATTCGAGCTAACTTGGCTCCTGAAAGATTTTTAACTGCTTACTATAGCTTCAGACTTGAATTGGGTATAATAAGTTTCAGAATTCACACATGGAGTCTGAAAGATTCAGAGTTAACGTCCAGCTCCTGATTCAAATTCAGAGTTCAGTGTACAAAATTTGCATAATGCATACTGTTTACATGCATGTGTGACTCTTACAAACTGCTTGCATCCAAGTGAAGATCCAACAAAATGCAAAAAATGATTAGAGTACCAGATGCTAGTTTATTCACATCAATAGTAGTACAATACTAGAAGGATTACTCACCTTGCAAAATTCAGAAAAGAGAAAAGTAGGAGCTTCCCTGAATAAAACTCACGCCATAATCAGACCATACTTGTCACTGAAGCTTCAGGGCATCATCAACTAACAGAGCCTTCGGAAGCATGTATAGTACAGCAAAGCCATTGCCTACATGTTTCATCTCGTTTCCTGGAAGAAGAAAAAGGCACCATCAACATCCAGCTTCCACACATCTTCACCTGGAAGAAAGAAAGCACCATCCACATTCAGTAAATCAGTATGCTCCTATTGCCCACCCACTTTTTGCTTGATGAAAAACTCCACATCTTCTCACCCGGTGGTAAGCCGCTTTACTGATCAACCAGTTCCCCTCGCCTGCATTTCATTCATATTGTTTCTATAATTTCAACAAGCACCAGAGAAAGGGACATATAGCTGATCTTTAAATCACATCTCTTGGCCAGTATAGCATGGACTTATCCTTTGCCTTACTGCAAGCACACACCTGAGATCTTCCAACTTCTACAGCCTCAAATCATGAACAAACAAATGTGCACAGGTTGGTTCGTAAACTGAGGTACATACTATTCCTATGTTTGAAATTTTGCAAGATTCTATACTACATGGCATCCCATCCGGTTGTTTTCCTTTTCCTGTTACGACTTAAATTTTCCCTTACGAAAATCATAGGTACACTATCCGTCACTGAACTTCAATGATATCCTTCTCCAGATGAACACCCAATAATCAAGTACAGAATATGTGGTCAGTTGGAAGTAATCTGCCCCAAAAGGCTAGCAGATTATGTGCAGCATTTTGAACAAACAAGAATACTTGGGGGGAGTAATTAAGAACCTGCAGTCTCTGCTAAGATTCAGACCATGTATCCAACTGTTTGGTTCCTACATTCACAATCACAATAACCAAAGTACTCCCTCCGTTTCTAAATATATGTCCTTTCAGAAATTTCAATACGGACTACATACAGATGTATATAGACATATTTTATAGTGTACATTCACTTATTTTGCTCCATATGTAGTCCATATTGAAATATCTAAAAAGACTTATATTTAGGAACGGAGGGAGTAATAAACACTCAGTTTTAGCCAAACTAAAGAAGAGGCTGCTCAGTTACAGAAGGAAGAAACACCAACTAGCTGCTAGTAAACCTCCTGGTGGTGCTTGGCACAAAGAATTACCCACAGGACCAAAATGCAATAATGAACTAAAAATCTCAAGCTGCCATTCACAACAAACACATAATTTATGGTCATGGTGCAGAGCATGAAAATCCAAAATACACAGTACAAAATTAGGGCTTCTTTGTCTCCATAACATCACTAGCAGCAAGTGCTTCTCCATTGTCTCAATAAAATTATTAGCATAAAAATGAATGGATGCACCTAAGTTTACTTACTTAAATTTAAATGATGCCAACCCTCCTCCATGTGGGAGTTCCACGTTTAGTAAAGTGGGCATCTCTCCTTAGCAGATAACCTGTACAGATGTGAGCCCTGCGCATTTCATCCTGCAGTCCAATAGGTATTTCCAATATGACCATTGGCTCCAAATCATTACCTCTTATCCAACTAAAGGAGAATCCACTTCCGGACATTTTTCATAGTTGAGTGAATACATCTATATTAGTTAGTAAAAGCAAAAAAATGGGTCACTATGATTCTGCATATGAGCAAACCAAAATTATTTTTATAACAAACCATAATCAAAAAAATAGATTAAGCTAAAGCCAGGTGACTTGACCCTGGTCCCTCAATAGGAAGCGCTAACACCAGGAGCCAACATCTCCTACAGCTGCTTCCAAAAAGACTACTCCCTCCGTCCCAAAATAAGTGTCGTGGCTTTAGTTCAAATTGATTTGAACTAAAGCCATGACACTTATTTTGGGACGGAGTAGGTACTTACCTAAATTTGTGACTGGCATCAGATTAATGCTCCAATTATCCACATGAAGGATACCATACTGTGGCTCATTGTCTCAATGCACCAGCAACTAACTCAAAAACTGAAATTTTAAATGCATTGCAGAATGGCCTGACCTCACACTTACTTAGTTCCAATACGTGTGTCTAAAACATGAATGAGGACGAAAAAGGTTCATAACCAATCCATGGTTTCTTCTCTGCAGAGTGATAGCATTACATACCAGTCTTCAGGGATCAAATTATCAATTCCATCACATGTTAGCAACGACCAACCCAGCATCTAACAGTCATACAACAGCAGACGATTACATCATAGTCCGTTCTTGGCTCGTGTGAATCTGAAATTAGTCGGCAGTTGCCCTTTACAAGCAGCATCATAGTCTTCTTGGAGGTGTGGTGCAGCTTCCTTATGAGGGCATATGAACTTCTCCCTGAATGTCTTTTCGGTCCCCGTGAAAACAGTGCTGTAGCTCGGGTTGCGCTTGAGCAATCCATTTTCGTTGAGAAACTTTACAGCATAGTACCGGGGCCTGAGCCGGCCCTCTAGGCTGTAGCAGACAATTGCTGGCTGTTGAGCAATGTAAGCCGGTTCCAAGCCCACCTCAGAGATGAGGAACTCGGACCTGCGCTGCAGCGATTCCTTGGCCCTCGTCAGCACCGATGGAGCTTTAGACACAGCAATGCCCACCTCAGCATCCGACCACCTGAATGTGCTCTTCAAGTAGTCTACTCTAGCTGCGACCTCCTCCTCACTATGGAATGCAATAGCATGCAGCGCGTGCCTGAACATCGCAGAGCCACGGGGCACACCTATGTTTTGAGCGCGTGCCACAATGCCCTGGATGCACTCTGGATTGGTGGTGAGCAGGCGCGGTTGATTGCTGCATAGCTTGGCAATGTCACAAGCACCTAGCCCGCACTCGTGCAGATAAGCGACATTGGGCTTGACGATGCCGTCGAGGTCAGACGAGAGAAGGTAGGGGTTCCTCTTGAGGGCCCGGAGGAGGTTCTTAGAGGACCCAAAGAGAGGCATGTAGTAGTGCAGCTTGGAGACGATGGATCTATAGCGGAAGCTTTTACGGGAGAGCGAGACGAGGCGCGCGATGTCGGAGCGCGAGAGGCCGAGGCCAGTGAGCCCGGCGACGACGGGGGCCAGGGTCTTGTCCACTTTGGCGCAGAGGAACTGCGGGTCCTTGGCGACGAGGGCGGCGACATCGGCGGTGGAGAGGCCGAGACCAGCGAGGAAGGAGAGGACGGCGTCGGGGTTGTCGGGGGATTTGAGATGGGAGAGCTTTGGAGAGGCCTTGGCGGCCTGTGGTCGGGTGAGGCCGCAGGTGGCGACGAGGTACTCCTCCACGGCGAAGCTAGGGTTCGGGGAGACGGCGGGCGCGGCGGCGGATATGAGGCGGCGGAGGTGGGAGGCGGAAGACGCGGAGGGAGATGAGAGGAGCTGGGTGAGGAGGCAGCACCTGAGTCGGAGCATGGCGGCGCCGCCCGCGGAGAGGAAGATTGGCGGCGGCGGCGGCGGCGGCGGCGGCGGCGAGGGAATGGGGAAAGCGGATGGCTGCTTGGTGGTGGGGAACGGGGACGGTGATTCTTGTCTCCAGTCCAGCGTTGTTCAACCTGACTACCTGAGTGGGTCCCGCCCGTCAGTCTCATGCTGCCATGCCATTTCTATAACGTGAGCGATCCCTTTTGCATTGCATTTGCAGCAAGGGAGGCACACACTTCAGTTAGAAATTCTTATGATTCGAATTATGTATCCCTAAATTATGTTCCCGATGTAGTCATTCTCATTTGAGTTCAACAAAGTGTGCCACACCTTCAAAGGCGTACACCATAGGAAAAAAATAGATTCAAAATGTGAAAATACATTCGTGATTTTAATTTGGGTTGACTGTCCAAAAATCAACCCCTTTCCCATCTCCCTCCCAAGCCGCTCTTGCCCGCGACACCGGAGGGGCAACCCTAGCCGCTCAATACCCTCCTCGCGTGCTCCTAGGCCGGTGCCGACGGTGGTGCGGCACCCGGCCCGTCAAAGACGAAGGGTGTGGGTTCGACGCGCCCTCGGGTGGGGGGAGTGGCGTCAGGTGGGTAGCGCGGGGAGTCCTTTGGTATGGCAGTGCACGACGAGGGGAGCACGGAGCAGTGGAGCATGATTGGGAGCTAGCAAAGGAGAGGGTGGTGCGCGATGGTCCTCGAGAAGACGCCGATGTGGGAGGCGACATGGTTGGGCTGTGCAGAGGGGTACCGACGTTCGACTAGGTGACGTTTCGCGAGCGACGACGGGGCACTGGCTGTTGTGCGGTCCATTGGTGAACGTGTCGCCGGAGCGGCGGGCGGGAGGCTACGGTGCGGGAATTGTTGGCGGTGGTGCTGATTGGAGTTGGATCCATCCGGGGTCGATCTGGGTCCCTGGCTCCCTGCCCGCTCGGAGTGGTGTGATCAGGTGATGCTTCCAATGTCGGCGGCCTTGGCGTGCTGGTGATGGAGCCTAGGCTGGTGCTGCTAGATCTCGACCGTGCAAGAGGTGGAGTTGGAATGTGGTTCCTCGACCGTACAGGGTGTCGATGTTTCGTTACACCATCGACATGATGAGGAGGTGTTGCGACAGCGGCGGTGTGCCACAACGTGTACAATATGGTCGTTTTCCTATCGGATGGGTGGGATGTGTGCGACGTTGCAGATAAAAATCCTGCATATCTTCGGTTGGTGCTGGCGGCGACGGGGCCCGTGGGCGCCGTACCCCTCCTTGGAGGCGTCGTTGAGGTGTGTCCCCCTTGTTTGGATTGTTGTCTCCGGGCAAAAGCCTAGGTTTGTTGCCGGACCAGCGATGACTGCATCTTTTCTCTGAATCTATATGTTTTAGGGTTGTGAAAGGGAGTAGAAACAAAATGTAGGAAAATGTTGAAAGGGGTATATGAGGAAAATGGATTTGCAGAGAACAAGCAATAAGATATGAGACCTCCGTCCCAAAAGCGTTTTTGACACTAGAGAAGAAGCTGTCAACTACTCCCTCCGTTTCATAAGCTTGAGGCATATAAACATCTCGGCTCACAATCGATGTGTACTGCACTCCCAACTTTTGCTCAAGGTGTTGCAGGCCACTAGGGTTCAGGTGAATATAAACAGATCATCTGCAGTAAGTTTGAATACCTGGTAAAACAATGTATTAGTGCATCTTCTTTAATGACAACACAGACTGGTAGAGATTTTCACATCAAGGAAAATAGAATAAAGTAAAACAGGAGGATCAACTCATTCAGATCAGTAATTCGACAAATTATGCTTTTAAGGGCCAAGAAGGCAATCATCTAATCATGGAGCACAAGAAAGATCATTTTAGTTAGCAAAGGGCACGCACATCATCCAGTCTCTATGTGAAAACATCATCCATACACAACGAGTTGCTTTGACTACAAAAGTTGTACATGGTTGGCAGGTATTAGAATCTCTAGCACAACACTACAAGGAAGGATTGCACAACCCGTGGAATCCAAAAATAGAAACGCGGGAGCTTCTTCTCTGCACACAAAACTCACGCCGCCGTCAGGTAATACCTGTGACTGAAGGAAGCTTCAGGGCATCATCAACTAGAGTATCACTGACTGAGATCTGCCTCCGCTTGCGCTACGATATGCCTTGAGCCTAGCCCCGAACCAGAGCTGATCCTCCAATGGAGCCTTCGGAGTCACATAGAGGCAGATCCACAGGCGCCAGGCTTCATCGATATCCTGGAAGAAGGAAGCACCCTCTCTATCCAGTTTCAGCAGCCAGCAGTCAGCACATCTTCTCCTAGAAGAAAGACAGCACCATCAGCAGTTCAGTCTGCTCATATTGTCATTAGCATAAGTTCCTTTATTGTACTAAATGCCCTCTGCTTTCCAGCACCGTGCCATACAAGCATCAATTCACCTCCCCTGTACAAATTCCAGGGCCTTTGAAATGTCCATTACATAATTGCTAGACTACCACTGTGTTGGTGAACGTTGCAGAAAATAAAAAATTTCCTACGGTTTCACCAAGATCCATCTATGAGTTCATCTAAGCAACGAGTCATGGGAGAGAGATTGCATCTACATACCACTTGTAGATCGCGTGCGGAAGCGTTCAAGAGAACGGTGATGATGGAGTCGTACTCGCCGTGATCCAAATCACCGATGACCAAGTGCTACATGGACAGCACCTCCGCGTTCAACACACGTACAGCGCGGATGACGTCTCCTCCTTCTTGATCCAGCAAGGGGAAAGGAGAGGTTGAGGAAGAAGCCTCCAGCAGCAGCACGACGGCGTGATGATGGTGGAGAGGCAGTACTCCGACAGGGCTTCGCCAAGCACTCAATGGAGGAGGAGAGGTGTTGGGGAGGGGAGGGGCTGCGCCTTGGATCAGGTGTTCAGCCCTCCCCTCGCCCCTCTATTTATAGGGGAAGGGGGAAGGGGGCCGACCCCCTCTAGATGAGATCTAGAGGGGGGCGGCGGCCAGGGAGGGGGGCTTGCCCCCCAAGCAAGGGGGGCACCCCCGCTAGGGTCCCCCCCCCCCCAACCCTAGGCGCATGGGCCCAAGGGGGGGCGCGCCCAGCCCTCAAGGGGCTGGTTCCCTGCCCCTTGCGGCCCATGAGGCCCTCCGAGAGGGGTGTGTTGGAAATATGCCCTAGAGGCAATAATAAAAGGATTATTATTATATTTCCTTGTTCATGATAATTGTCTTTTATTCATGCTATAATTGTATTATCCGGAAATCGTAATACACGTGTGAATACATAGACCACAGTACGTCCCTAGTAAGCCTCTAGTTGACTAGCTCGTTGATCAACAGATAGTCATGGTTTCCTGACTATGGACATTTGGATGTCGTTGATAACGGGATCACATCATTAGGAGAATGGTGTGATGGACAAGACCCAATCCTAAGCATAGCACAAGATCGTGTAGTTCGTTTTGCTAGAGCTTTTCCAATGTCAAGTATCTCTTCCTTAGACCATGAGATCGTGTAACTCCCGGATACCGTAGGAGTGCTTTGGGTGTACCAAACGTCACAACGTAACTGGGTGACTATAAAGGTGCACTACAGGTATCTCCGAAAGTGTCTGTTGGGTTGACACGGATCGAGACTGGGATTTGTCACTCCATATGACGGAGAGGTATCACTGGGCCCACTCGGGAGTGCATCACCATAATGAGCTCAGAGTGACCAAGTGTCTGGTCACGGGATCATGCATTACGGTACAAATAAAGTGACTTGTCGGTAACGAGACTGAACGAGGTATTGGGATACCGACGATCGAGTCTCGGGCAAGTAACATACCGACTGACAAAGGGAATAGTATACGGGGTTGCTTGAATCCTCAACATCGTGGTTCATCCGATGACATCATCGAGGAGCATGTGGGAGCCAACATGGGTATCCAGATCCCGATGTTGGTTATTGACCGGAGAGCCGTCTCGTTCATGTCTGCGTGTCTCCCGAACCCGTAGGGTCTACACACTTAAGGTTCGGTGACGCTAGGGTTATTAGGAAGACTTGTATGTGATTACCAAATGTTTTTCGGAGTCCCGGATGAGATCCCGGACGTCACGAGGAGTTCCGGAATGGTCCGGAGGTGAAGATTTATATATGGGAAGTTGTCATACGGACACCGGAAAGTTTCGGGGGCATATCGGTATTGTACCGGGGCCACCGGAGGGGTTCCGGGGGTCCACCGGGAGGGGACACCCCTCTCAGAGGGCCACATGGGCCGCAAGGGGCAGGGAACCAGCCCCTGGAGGGCTGGGCGCGCCCCCCCTTGGGCCCATGCGCCTAGGGTTGGGGGGGAACCCTAGTGGGGGCGCCCCCCTTGCTTGGGGGGCAAGCCCCCCTCCCTGGCCGCCGCCCCCCCTCTAGATCTCATCTAGAGGGGGACGCCCCCCTTCCCCCTTTCCCTATAAATAGAGGGGCGAGGGGAGGGCTGAACACCTGATCCAAGGCGCAACCCCTCCCCTCCCCAACACCTCTCCTCCTCCGTTGAGCGCTTGGCGAAGCCCTGTCGGAGTACAGCCTCTCCACCATCATCACGCCGTCGTGCTGCTGCTGGAGCCTTCTTCCTCAACCTCTCCTTCCCCCTTGCTGGATCAAGAAGGAGGAGACGTCGTCCGTTTCGTACGTGTGTTGAACGCGGAGGTGCTGTCCGTTCAGCACTTGGTCATCGGTGATTTGGATCACGACGAGTACGACTCCATCATCCTCGTTCCCTTGAACGCTTCCGCACGCGATCTACAAGTGGTATGTAGATGCAATCTCTCTCCCATGACTCGTTGCTTAGATGAACTCATAGATGGATCTTGGTGAAACCGTAGGAAAATTTTTAATTTTCTGCAACGTTCCCCAACAGTGGCATCATGAGCTAGGTCTATGCGTAGTTCTCTATTGCACGAGTAGAACACAATTTTGTTGTGGGCGTACATCTTGTGAACTTGCTTGCCGCTACTAGTCTTTTCTTGCTTCAGCGGTATTGTGGGATGAAGCGGCCCGGACCGACCTTACACGTACGCTTACGTGAGACAGGTTCCACCGACTGACATGCACTAGTTGCATAAGGTGGCTAGCGGGTGTTTGTCTCTCCTACTTTAGTTGGAGCGGATTAGATGAAAAGGGTCCTTATGAAGGGTAAATAGAAGTTGACAAAATCACGTTGTGGTTATTCGTAGGTAAGAAAACGTTCTTGCTAGAACTCAATTGCAGCCACGTAAAAGATGCAACAACAATTAGAGGACGTCTAACTTGTTTTTGCAGCAATTGTCATGTGATGTGATATGGCCAGAAGTTGTAATGAATGATGAATGATATATTGTGATGTATGAGATCATGTTCTTGTAATAGGAATCACGACTTGCATGCCGATGAGTATGACAACCAGCAGGAGCCATAGGAGTTGTCTTTATTTTTTGTATGACCTGCGTGTCATTGAAGAACGCCATGTAAATTACTTTACTTTATTGCTAAACGCGTTAGCCATAAAAGTAGAAATAGTCGTTGGCGTGACAACTTCATGAAGACACAATGATGGAGATCATGATGATGGAGATCATGGTGTCATGCCGGTGACGAAGATGATCATGGAGCCCCGAAGATGGAGATCGAAGGAGCTATATGATATTGGCCATGTCATGTCACTACTATATAATTGCATGTGATGTTTATTATGTTTTATGCATCTTGTTTACTTAGAACGGCGGTACTAAATATGATGATCCCTTATAATAATTTCAAGAAAGTGTTCCCCCTAACTGTACACCGTTGCTAAAGTTCGTCGTTTCGAAGCACCAAGTGATGATCGGGTGTGATAGATTCTTACGTTCACATACAACGGGTGTAAGACAGATTTACACATGCAGAACACTTAGGGTTAACTTGACGAGCCTAGCATGTACAGACATGGCCTCGGAACACAGAGACTGAAAGGTCGAACATGAGTCGTATGAAAGATACGATCAACATGGAGATGTTCACCGATGATGACTAGTCCGTCTCACGTGATGATCGGACACGGCCTAGTCGACTCGGATCGTGTAACACTTAGATGACTAGAGGGATGTCTAACCTGAGTGGGAGTTCATTAAATAATTTGATTAGATGAACTTAATTATCATGAACTTAGTCTAAAACTTTTGCAAAATATGTCTTAAAGATCAAATGGCCAACGCTCATGTCAACATGAACTTCAACGCGTTCCTAGAGAAAACCAAGCTGAAAGATGATGGCAGCAACTATTCGGACTGGGTCCGGAACTTGAGGATCATCCTCATAGCAGCCAAGAAAGATTATGTCCTAGATGCACCGCTAGGTGAAGCACCCATCCCAGAGAACCAAGAGGTTATGAATACTTGGCAATCACGTGCTGATGATTACTCCCTCGTTCAGTGCGGCATGCTTTACAGCTTAGAACCGGGGCTCCAAAAGCGTTTTGAGAAGCACGGAGCATATGAGATATTCGAGGAGCTGAAAATGGTTTTCCAAGCTCATGCCCGGGTCGAGAGATATGAAGTCTCCGACAAGTTCTATAGTTGTAAGATGGAGGAAAACAATTCTGTCAGTGAGCACATACTCAAAATGTCTGGGTTGCACAACCGCCTGTCCCAGTTGGAGATCAACCTCCCGGAAGAGGCGGTCATTGACAGAATCCTTCAGTCGCTCTCACCAAGCTACAAGAGCTTTGTGTTGAACTACAATATGCAGGGGATGGTGAAGACCATTCCTGAAGTATTCTCAATGCTGAAGTCAGCAGAGGTTGAAATCAAGAAAGAACATCAAGTGTTGATGGTCAATAAGACCACTAAGTTCAAGAAGGGCAAGGGTAAGAAGAACTTCAAGAAGGACGGCAAAGATGTTGCGGCACCCGGTAAGCCAGTTGCTGGGAAGAAGTCAAAGAATGGATCCAAGCCTGAGACTGAGTGTTTTTATTGCAAGGGGAAGGGTCACTGAAAGCGGAACTGCCCCAAATACTTAGCGGACAAGAAGGCCGGCAACACTAAAGGTATATTTGATATACATGTAATTGATATGTACCTTACCAGTACTCGTAGTAACTCCTGGGTATTTGATACCGGTGTCGTTGCTCACATTTGTAACTCACAGCAGGAGCTGCGGATTAAGCGGAGACTGGCAAAGGACGAGGTGACGATGCGCGTCGGGAATGGTTCCAAGGTCGATGTGATCGCCGTCGGCACGCTACCTCTACATTTACCTACGGGATTAGTTTTAAACCTCAATAATTGTTATTTAGTGCTAAGTTTGAGCATGAACATTGTATCTGGATCTCGTTTGATACGAGATGGCTACTCATTTAAATCCGAGAATAATGGTTGTTCTATTTATATGAGAGATATGTTTTATGGTCATGCCCCGATGGTCAATGATTTATTCTTAATGAATCTCGAACGTAATGTTACACATATTCATAGTGTGAATACCAAAAGATGTAAAGTTGATAACGATAGTCCCACATACTTGTGGCACTGCCGCCTTGGTCACATTGGTGTCAAGCGCATGAAGAAGCTCCATGCTGATGGACTTTTAGAGTCTCTAAATTATGAATCATTTGACACATGCGAACCATGCCTCATGGGCAAAATGACCAAGACCCCGTTCTCCGGAACAATGGAGCGAGCAACCAAATTATTGGAAATCATACATACTGATGTGTGTGGTCCAATGAGCGTTGAGGCTCGTGGAGGATATCGTTATGTTCTCACTCTCACTGATGACTTGAGTAGATATGGGTATGTCTACTTGATGAAACACAAGTCTGAGACCTTTGAAAAGTTCAAGGAATTTCAGAATGAAGTAGAGAATCAACGTGACCGAAAGATAAAATTCTTACGATCGGATCGTGGAGGAGAATATTTAAGTCACGAATTTGGTACACACTTAAGAAAATGTGGAATCGTTTCACAACTCACGCCGCCTGGAACACCTCAGCGTAACGGTGTGTCCGAACGTCGTAATCGCACTCTATTGGATATGGTGCGATCTATGATGTCTCTTACCGATTTACCGCTATCATTTTGAGGATACGCTCTAGAGACAGCTACATTCACTTTAAATAGGGCACCGTCTAAATCCGTTGAGACGACACCGTATGAATTATGGTTTGGGAAGAAACCTAAGCTGTCGTTTCTAAAAGTTTGGGGATGCGATGCTTATGTCAAGAAACTTCAACCTGAAAAGCTCGAACCCAAGTCGAAAAAATGCGTCTTCATAGGATACCCCAAGGAAACCATTGGGTATACCTTCTACTTAAGATCCGAGGGCAAGATCTTTGTTGCCAAGAACGGATCCTTTCTGGAAAAAGAGTTTCTCTCGAAAGGAGTAAGTGGGAGGAAAGTAGAACTCGATGAAGTACTACCTCTTGAACCGGAAAGTAGTGCAGCGCAGGAAAACGTTCCTCTGGTGCCTACACCGACTGGAGAGGAAATTAATGATGATGATCAAGGTACTTCTGATCAAGTTACTACTGAACTTCATAGGTCCACAAGGACACGTTCCACACCAGAGTGGTATGGCAACCCTGTCCTGGAAATCATGTTGTTAGACAACGGTGAACCTTCGAACTATGAAGAAGCGATGGCGGGCCCAGATTCCAACAAATGGCTAGAAGCCATGCAATTCGAGATAGAATCCATGTATGAAAACAAAGTATGGACTTTGACAGACTTGCCCGATGATCGGCGAGCGATAGAAAACAAATGGATCTTTAAGAAGAAGACGAACGCGGATGGTAATATTACCATCTATAAAACTCGACTTGTCGCTAAGGGTTATCGACAAGTTCAAGGGGTTGACTACGATGAGACTTTCTCTCCCGTAGCGAAGCTGAAGTCCGTCTGAATCATGTTAGCAATTGCCGAATACTATGATTATGAGATATGGCAGATGGACGTCAAAACGGCATTCCTTAACGGGCATCTTAAGGAAGAACTGTATATGATGCAGCCGGAGGGTTTTGTCGATCCTAAGAATGCTAACAAAGTATGCTAGCTCCAGCGATCCATTTATGGGCTGGTGCAAGCATCTCGGAGTTGGAACATTCGCTTTGATGAGATGATCAAAGCGTTTGGGTTTATGCAGATTTATGGAGAAGCCTGCGTTTACAAGAAAGTGAATGGGAGCTCTGTAGCATTTCTCATATTATATGTAGATGACATACTTTTGATGGGAAATGATATAGAATTCTTGGACAACATCAAGGCCTACTTGAATAAGTGTTTTTCAATGAAAGACCTTGGAGAAGCTGCTTACATATTAGGCATCAAGATCTATAGGGATAGATCGAGACGCCTCATAGGTCTTTCACAAAGCACATACCTTGATAAGATCTTAAAGAAGTTCAAAATGGATCAGTCCAAGAAAGGGTTCTTGCCTGTACTGCAAGGTGTGAGATTGAGCTCGGCTCAATGCCTGACCACGACAAAAGATAAAGAAGAGATGAGCGTCATCCCCTATGCCTTAGCCATAGGATCTATTATGTATGCCATGCTGTGTACCAGACCTGATGTAAACCTTGCCGTAAGTTTGGTAGGAAGGTACCAAAGTAATCCCGGCAAGGAACACTGGACAGCGGTCAAGAATATCCCGAAGTACCTAAAAAGGACAAAGGACATGTTTCTCGTTTATGGAGGTGACGAAGAGTTCGTCGTGAAGGGTTACGTCGACGCTAGCTTCGACACAGATCTGGATGACTCTAAGTAACAAACCGGATACATGTATATGTTGAATGGTGGAGCAGTAAGCTGGTGCAGGTGCAAGCAGAGCGTTGTGGCGGGATCTACATGTGAAGCGGAATACATGGCAGCCTCGGAGGCAGCGCATGAAGCAATTTGGGTGAAGAAGTTCATCACCGACCTAGGAGTCATACCCAATGCATCGGGGCCGATCAAACTCTTCTGTGACAACACTGGAGCTATTGCCCTTGCCAAGGAGCCCAGGTTTCACAAGAAGACCAGGCACATCAAGCGTCGCTTCAACTCCATCCGTGAAAATGTTCAAGATAGAGAACTTCAACTCCATCCGTGAAAATCTTTTGTGGTTATGGTATGAAATGTGCTCTGAACTTCGTTGAGTTTGAAAGATAAGTTACTCGAATTTGAAAAAAGTTCATCAAATTTGAAAGAAAATATTCATCAAATCTGAGAAAAAAGTTCATCAATTTTGAGAAAAAGTTGATTGATTTTCAAGAAAGCATTCACAAATTTTAAAAATTCTTCGAACCAGGAATAAGGAAAAAGAAAAAAAGGAAAAAGAGAAAAGTAGGAAGAAAAAATAGGGTTTGCTGGCAACTCGACATGTTTCAATTTCACATTCAAAGAAAAATAAAGGTGGGTCCATTTTTTTGGCACAATTGTACCCACCATGTGTTGTTTTCTTAGCAGGCTTTTCTTATGATAGGAGCATAAAAAATGGCATCAAGGCCTGAACGGGCGTTCGTGCTGAACAAGAGAAGCATTTTTTTTCAAGATAAAAGAAATTCATTACTTAAGTAATAATGTTCTTACCATCATTCATGATGATAGTGCTAATCCCCTGAGGACTATTTGCGCCGAACGAGAGAAATGAAACGTTCGTTCTGTGTGACTTTACTCATACCTGACGTTCGGTAGTTCTCGGCTTCTTTTTTGTTTGTGTTTTGTAAATTTCAGTTGGTAAATAACGTTGCCCATATTTCTAGAGTACATCATTGCTGATGAATTTTGCTTGCCAAATTGCAGCTGCCATTACAGGAGAAAATAAAAAAAATCAGACTTCACCAATTAAGGCACGATACATTCAGAAAAAAAAAATCTTTCACTAACTATAGGTAGTTTGTTCACTTGGGTGTAAGTCAGGGAAGAAGATTCAGAGTAACCTGAATTGCCATGGTTCCAGAATTTTGCAATTATTAAGCCTATTCTGCAATTCCAAAAGCAAAACTATTCATTACATGTATTTTTCAGGTTTTCATTGTAACATACTTACTCTACATGAGTAAAAGAAGATTAACCGGAGATGAACTAGCCGATACGTAGTAGAGATTCGGCACGCAAGAGATACAAGACTGGAACACTTCACACCAAATGAATGGAAGAGCACTTTGATTCAGGAGTCAGCAACTGTCAGCTCATTGCCTTCATGTAGTAAGTTCACTAGTCAAGTTTATTTATCTACTGTAAATGAGCACGTATAAATGTTGGAGAAATAGATTCCAGATATAAGAATGATACAAATCAGCTAGCATTTGCACTTGAATTTCATCACATGCCTACAATACACTTTTTAGATACTAAACGCACGCTCTACACTTCAAGGCAAAACAGTTTTATCCGCTGACAGTGACACTATAAAAATGACATTTCGCTATTGGTGAACCTTTATGAAAATATGCCTATTTAAATATACTGAATTGGACATTTATGAAAAGGACAGGAGAACTTTTTGCTCAAAATCCTCTAATCACTAATGTATTTAAGATAAGAAAGTGATTTCTCATCATAACTAGTTAAGCCCAGTCCCAATGTTCTGAAAACATTCTTGTCATACCGATGCTGCTGTGATAATGCAAAATGTTAATACTCTTCTTCAGAGTATAATAGTTGTGGCTCTGGAGAAGAGGTTGAAGTGAATCGTACATAAAAGTTTAGCCTGCTAGCTTCTGGCATCATTGCTGTTAACTTACTGCTCTGATTCGAGTTAACTTGGCTCCTGAAAGATGTCTAAATGCTCACTATGCTTCACACTCGAATTGGGTATAATAAGTTTCAGAGTTCACGCATGGAGTCTTAAAGATTCAGAGTTAACATTCAGATCTGATTCAAATTCAGAGCTCAGAGTACAAAAATTGCATAATGCGTACTGTTTACATGCATGTGTGACTCTAAAACTGCTTGTACCCAAGTGAAGATCCAACAAAATGAAAAAAATGATTAATGTACCAGATGCTAGTTTATTCACATCAATAGTACTCCCTCCGTCCGGAAATACTTGTAATCAAAATGAATAGAAGGGGATGTATCTAGATGTATATTAGTTCTAGATACATCCCTTTTTATTCATTTTGATAAGTGTTTTCGGACGGAGGGACTAGTACAATACTAGAAGGATTACTTAACTTGCAAAATTCAAAAAAGAGAAGTAGAAGCTTCCCTGAATAGAACTTGTGCCACCGTCAGTCCATTCTTGTCAATGAAGCGGCAAGGCATCATCACCAAACAGGGCCTTCAGAATCAAGTATAATACAGCAAAGACATAGCTCCCACGTTTTGTCACGTTTCCTGGAAGAGAAAAAAGCACCATCAACATCCACTTTCAGCACATTTCACCTGGAAGAAAGAAAGCACCATCCACATTTAGTAAATCAGCATGCCCCTATTGCCCAGCCACTTTTTGCTTGAGGAAAAACACCACATCTTCTCACCTGGTGGTAAGTCGCTTCATCATTCGACCTGTTCCCCTCGCTGACATTTCATTAATCTTGTTTCTATAATTGCAACAAGCACCAGAGAAGGGACCATCTCATTTGCCTAAGCGCACGCACACACCAGAGATCACATTTCTTCCAACTTCCACAGCCTCACATCAGGGACAAACAAATGTGCACCATCCTCACAGGTTGGTTCGTAGACTGAGGTACACAGTAATTCCTATATTTGAAATTCTGCAAGATTTCAGACTACATGGTCCCATCCGGCCTTTTCCCTTTTCCTACTCCGACTTCCAGATAGAAATTTGCAAAAACGACGGTACACAAGACCCACTATACTACACTAGCTAAACAAATATGGTAAGGGATAAATGTGCCCTCGCGATCAATATAGATAGTGCGATTATGGAATAATAAAATTAGCTAAAAGATATAGCAGAAATTTACATGGTAATGCCATAACACTTTTTAAGGTTACCATAACTTAAGTATGTCCTCTGTTTTTCAGCACTATGCAATACAAGCATCAATTTGCTTCTCCAGTACAAATACCAGGGCATTAGAAATTTCTGTTTACATAGTGATATACAAGTAGGCTTTCAACAAAAATGCAACTAGCCTACTACTCAACTATTCAGTTTCGAGATCAGATTCCCCTAGAAAAGTATCACTTAGAAGGCCATCCAAAACTACAAGAGATAAATAAACGAAAGCTGATACAAACTACTAGTCAGAAACAGAAACACTACTCCCAGGAATTTCGAGACTTCATGTCATCTTCATGGCCAAAATAAGAACATTCTTTCATGAAAGGCAGATGGAGGATTGCATTGAAAACTGCAATGGCCATTTTAGAACACAAAGATACAGAGTGTGCACAAATACTACTAATTGATACTTCAAAGAAATTGGCAGAATGCCCTGATCTCATACTCTCCTAGTTCCAAGATGTGTTCAATATGACAACATGAGGAAGGACAAGTTCATAGCAGTGCAATGCTTTCTTCTCTACTGAATGACATAATGAACATACCAATTTCCTTATTAGTCTTGGTTCATGTGAAACTGAATCTAGCTGGAACCTCTCCTCTGCAAGCTGCTCCATAGTCATCAGCGAGGTGAGGTGCAGCATCCTTATGAGGGCATATGAACTTCTCGACGAATACCTTCTCACTGACCATGACTGTATTAAAGAAGTCCCGGTCATGATCTATCAATCCATTTTCCTTAAGAAACTTTACAGCGTAGTATCGAGGTCTCATCCTGCCCTCCAAGCTGTACATGAGCATTGCTGGACGATAAGCAATGTATGCCGGTTCCAACCCCACCTCGGAGATGAGGAACTCGAACCTTCGCTCCAGCGATTCTTTAGACTTCGACAGCACTCCTGGAGCCTTAGAAACAGCAATGCCCACCTCGGCATCTGACCACCTGAACGTTTTCTTCAAGTGCTCTATCTTGGTGGTGATTTCCTCCTCGCTGAGGAATGCAACAGCTCGTAGCGCGTGCTTGAACATCCGAGATCCACGGGGTACACCAAGACCTTCGACGCACGCCACTGCTGTCCGGATGTGTTCCGTGCTGATGCTGAGCGACGATGGCATAAGTACGTAGAGCTTGGCAATGTCACAAGCACCTAGCCCGCACTCCTGCAGGAAGGTGACATTGGGCTTGACCACCCCCTCGAGGTCGGAGGAGAGAACGGAGCCACTCTTGAGGGCTCTAAAGAGGTTGTCGGAGGAGCCGAAGAGGGTCAGGCAGTACTCAAGCTTGGAGACGATGGATCTGCGACGGAATCTGTGGGGGCCAAGCGAGACGAGGTGTGCGATCTCAGAAGGCGAGAGACCGAGGCCGGTGAGCCCGGCGACGACGGGGGCCAGGGTCTTCTCCACTTGGGCGCAGAGCAGATGCGGGTCCCTGGCTACGGCGGCGGCGACGTCGGCGCCGGAGAGGCCGAGGCCGGCGAGGAAGGCGAGCACGGCGTCGGGGTTGGCGGGGGATTTGAGGTGGGAGAGTTTGGGGGAGGCCTTGAGGGCCTGTGCTGGGGTGAGGCCGCAGGTACGGACGAGGTAGTCGTCGACGGCGAAGGCGGAGACAGGGTCGGGGGAGACGGCCGCGGAGAGGAGGCGGTGGAGAGGGGATACGGGAGAGGTGGCCCGGAAAGAGAGGAGGTGGGTGAGGATGGAGCACCGGAGGCGGAGCATGGCGCGGCGGCGGAGAGGCCGGGGAGATTCGGCGGGCGCGGACGGAGGCGCGAGGATGCTGCGGCGGCGGCGGCGGCGATGGAATGGGGAAAACGGATGGCTGCTTGATCCCGAATGGAATGGGATGATTTCCGTGGTTGGTTTGGTGGTCTGGTCCAAGTACAGCCCAGCCCAGCCCAAGTGGCTCCCATTCTTGCATAAAATTGACAAGATTAGAGTGACACATGTTCAGTTGAGTTTTTAGTGTTTTTTTTTGGACGCTTATAGGCGCCGGCGCACCGGCTGAACCGTTCGGCCGGTCGAGCCCCAGCCGCCCGATACCACGATTAAGAGCCGTCAGATTTGACCCCCTTGCTTCGTCCTCCTCCTGGTTGTTCCCCTCCGATCAAAATTGCAACGGCCACAGCGACGTCTGACGCCCCGCCATCGCCCCGCGACCAAGGTTGAAGCACCCCCGCGGCGGCCCCGTCGCCGATCGGCGCCCTCGCCGGCCGTCCTCGTCACCGGTCGCCGCCC
Organism: Triticum aestivum; assembly: GCF_018294505.1. Classification (NCBI taxonomy): domain Eukaryota; kingdom Viridiplantae; phylum Streptophyta; class Magnoliopsida; order Poales; family Poaceae; genus Triticum; species Triticum aestivum. Next base: position 18,262,253 of record NC_057810.1, read on the forward strand.
TCGTCCCCGGCTCCACCCATGCAACAGTTGCGCTCTCTTCTCGCTCGAGCCCCCGCTACCACCACTCGCCGGGCGGCGCTCAAAAGCCTCGCCGCCGCCGCTCGTAGCCTCGCAGGTGCTGCCGTTCGTAGCCTCGCCGGCGCCGCCGCTCGTAGCCTCGCTGCCGCCATGTACATCAGTGGTAGCAAATTCCATCGCTACTCACAACAAAAAAGGGCTCCGGTTGTAGCAAAAAATATCGCCCCAGGACGCCGCTCATGCTCTGCAGGCTGACGCTGGTGCTGGAGACGACTACCACGCGACTGTGGCGATGCATGCTGGAACCGATCACCAGGGGTGCTACAACCGTAGTGATAAAAAGCTGGAACCGACCGCCAGGAAAGTTGCAACCGGCCAGAGCAGTAGTGGAAGCCGTGATGCCGTCACCGTCGATGTTACAAACAGTATGTACAAAAGCTGGAACCGGCAATGTAATTTGTTTCAACGGCGAGAGACTGCCAGACGCCGATTGCTGGAATCGTCAGCAAAAAAAATGTTGTGACCATGCTGTGAGGAAGCTGCAACTGGCAAAAACAATGGCGACGACGGTGCTTCGACCTAGAGCGCAGAAAATAATGCTATAGAGAGACGTCATGGCCATCGTCGAGGAAGAAAAGCCGGTTCCAGCGATTTCATGTAAACGGGTTGAAGCTTTTTAAATGTAGGGTTGAAGCTTTCATGTAAACGGTTGCAACTTTTTCCATTTGGGCAAGAAATCGATAGTTGAAGCTTTTTTCCACCGTCGACATTCGCTGCACGGGGTTGCACGAATGATGGCCACCAAACATCACCATTAAGATAGATGTAGCAAAAACTCTCTGGTGGTAGCAAAAAGACAATGACATTTGCAACCAAAAATCATCGTTGTTGTTGTCCCGGGTGCATCTCTGCCATTAATTGATGTAGCAAATTTCTTCGTTAGTTGTAGCAAAAATCCGACGATAGTTGCAGCAAAAATTGTTGTCCTAGTCATCTGCGGGAACCCCGGCCACCAATCATCACCATTAAAAAAATGGATGTAGCAAATAAACATGCTGGTCGTAGCAAAAGACAATGGCAGTTGCAGCAACAAACATCGTTGTTGCAGCAAAAAAACGGATGCAACTTCGTCCGTCTGCAGTTGTAGATATTTTTTCCACCCCACAGCTTGAGCGGTTGGTGAAAATAGAGCTGACCGAGTAAACGTGGTGGGCCAAGGCCACGTGATGGGCCAAGAAAAAAAACATGAATCGGGAGGCGCGGGAGCGCTGGATCGCTACCCGATCGAGCGGCGTGCGCGGGACCGGCCGAAGATTCGGCCGGTGCACCGTTTGTAAACATTTCCCTTTTTTTTCATTTGGTAATTGCATATATGTCCTTAATGACATATCAAAATTAATGAACATCAAGCATATCCATGAATTTCATATCGTATCACTTTTGCTACTGCATTGCAGCATCATTTTTCTTAAATTACAGTCGTCTTGATTCATTTGCCCCTTCGCCCCTCCTCTCTCGATTGACAACACATGTCCCTCACATAGTAGACACTCTTAAAACAAAAAAATATCACATCATCTTCAGTGGGCGCTCTTAAAACATAATATAAAAAGATCACACAGTGGACGCTCTTAAAACATAATAAAACATCACACAGTGGACACTTTAAAAATCTTGATTTCCCACGGGTGGCAAAGTACAGTACTAACAAAGTCACGTCATCCGAATTCGCATTTTCATGTTCAAGGATTGATGATGAGTTCGGATCATGTCTCATCCACCTCAGTCAGTTACACATTATATATAGTATATCTCAACAAACCTAGCCCCCTAAGGCCTCTCCATTCCCACCCAGCATAGTCGGGAAGAAGATGGTTTTCTATGTTTCGCTGCCATCTCCTACTTATTGTGATAAATTATATCACCCTACCCAGCCAACATCTGCAACTTCATACATATTGCTAGTTGGGTGTGGTTCTTACACTAGTGCAGAACCGGGCAATAGCACCGGTTCGTAAGGCCCTTTAGTGCCGGTTCCATAACCGGCACTAAAGGCCCCCCTCCCCCCCTTTAGTACCGGTTCAGCACGAACCGGTGCTAAAGGGAAACCACGTGGCAGGAGCCAGCTCCAGGGGCCTGGAGCCCTTTAGTACCGGTTGGTAAGATAAGGTTTGGGGGTTTTTTAGTTTTATGATTTCTTTTTCATTTAATTTTGTGTTTCCATTTTAATTCTTTTTCGTTTGCTGGTATTTTACGATACTACACATTGTACACGTTATGCATATATATATATAAATAGAATTTCTAGTAGAATCAATCATGCATATATATATCATCAATGTCTCACAAACCATCATATTAATTAATTCACACATACACACATGTATAGCTATATACAATTTCTCCTACATATGCATGTTGCCTTCGGAGCCAGTGGCATTAGCCTAATTGGTGCTTTCGGAGCACGATGACAATTGGAAGTGGTTTTCATGAGGGCAATAGCGGGTAATAGTATTCTCCCTTCGGATTTATGACCTGGTCGAGTAAAAATTCCGCTATTTCCTCTTGAAGTGCTTCTACGCGCTCCGTTTCTAGGAGCTTCGTCCGCACCTCTCTGAACTGTTAAGAAGGAGATCAATATGCATGTGTATTAGTTGTGTGACTAGATATCGATAATGGTGTAAAAATTGTGAATAGTGTTTTGACAAGCGTACCCATTCCTGTCTTTGAGATATGCTCCTTTCGGACGCCATCATGTGAATGTTCTCGCAAACGCAGAATGCACACAGATCAGTCCCCTGCGCCTGCTTCAGGGCCTTTACGAGAATGGAATTTGATCAAATAATAATTAATCAAGCATGATAATTAAAGAGATGGCAGCTAGCTAGCTAGTTAGTACTACTTAATTACTTACCTTGGGTCTTCCCCAGTTAAGCTTTTCTTTCCATTCGCCTTCCGTGACGCTGATGAACCTTGCCCAAGCCCTGCCCGCCGACAAAAAAAATGAATAAAGGGGTTATTAAATAGTTCATATCATGAAATGACGAACTAAATAGGCCGAGATATATAGTTAATAATGATTGAAATTACCTGTTGACTATCCCAAACAAGATGTTATAGTCAGTTTTTTCTTTGAGTAGTGAGTCCAGTATTTCAACTGTTCCGGCGTCAACTTTAATGATACACAAGACCCAGTGAAATCTGCATGCACACACGTTTGCATGTCTTAATTAAGCGGGCATATGTAAGCAAAAATATGTAGCTAGCTAGTAGGCAAAAACAAAGAATTTGTAGTACAAGACAGTGTGACTCACTGGAAGTTGTAAGGAAGTAGTATATCTTCATTGTATTTGAGGCGCTTCAAGAACTCTAGCATGCTGTCCTCTACGGCCTTTCGATGACGTGCATCTATTTTCCATGTGTATTTATTAACGGTGTTTGGGTCAATGAACCCAATGCCATAGCGTCCACCTTTTCTCATTTCATACATCTTCATCCTGCATATAATACCACAGAAAAGAATATAATGAGGATAATTACAGGTAATGATTGATCAAAAGGATCACTACAACTAGCTTGAGACTTAAATTACAGAAAGAAATCACTTACAGACAATAGCAACTGACGATAGATTTGTCGAGTGCGTCTTGATTGTATAACTGAAACAGTTCAGAATACTCAACGGACACAGCTTTCTCATGGTAGTAATGCTCCTCCTTGACATTCACCATGAGGGACAATCGATCGGAAATCTTGGTAATGTTCATGTACCATTGATGCAATTCATACATTCTCGTTGGGAGGTTCTTGACCTTGTCTAGCTCGACCAAAGGTTGGCCCCGGACATATTTCCGTTTTATTTCATCCTCTCTAAGCACAGGCATGAGCTCGATCTCGAGGAGTTGTCCAACAGTGATTTTGAGAACTTCAGCCTGCATTATATGCTCCTCCGTTATTACCACATTGCCCACCTCAGGAACGTAAACTGTTTGCCCACAATAATATTGGGCGCGCGTACTGTCACGTGTTGTTGGCACAACAAGCGAGGGGATCGATTGCGCCGCCTGTTCTCCCAGCTGGGGAATGGTTTTCCCGCATTTTTTGACAACTGCTTCTTGTTTGCTCGATCCCGAGCTCGCCTCCTTACGTAAACGTGCTCGATTTAACTTCCTGATGTGGCGCTCATAGTCCGTGTCAACAGGCTTGGGAGCTGGTGGTTGAGCCATACGAATGAAGTGGTCAATCGTTTTCTCAGGCACTTTCCCCCTTGGCGGCGGTGGCGGTTTCGGTGCAAAATGGGCTTCCACCTCGGACTTCGATATGGCTGCGATTTCCTCCTCGGACCTGTCATAAGCCCTCTGCGGAAGAGGCGTGAGGCTTGGACCATATTTATATCGCTTGCCTCCGCCTGTACTTCCTGTACTACCTCGACTCGTACCGCTACGCACCATAGCTGCGGGGTGTCTCTTCTGTGATTGCTGAGACGGCGGAGACGGCTGACGGGGCTGAGTTGGACGAGGAGGAGTGGTCGCCTGAAGCTGTGCCGGACTTGGAGGAGGAGTGGCCTGAGGTTGTGCCGGACTTGGAGGAGGAGTGGACGTCTGACGCTGTGGCGGACTTGGAGGAGGAGGAGTGGGTACTCTCAACTTTCCGTCTTTCTTACGGTCTTCTCTGTGCCATCGCATCGCCTTGGCATGCTCTTTGTTTTGGAACAAACGTTTCAACCGTGGTATTATAGGAGAATACCACATCACCTTGGCAGGAATCTTCTTCCTGGGGCGCTCGCCCTCGACATCACCATGCTCATCGCGGCTGATCTTATAGCGCAATGCACCACATACCGGGCAAGCGTTCAAATCCTCGTACTCACCGCGGTAGAGGATGCAATCATTAGGGCATGCATGTATCTTCTGCACCTCTAACCCTAGAGGGCAGACAACCTTCTTTGCTTCGTACGTACTCTCGGGCAATTCGTTGTCCTTTGGAAGCATATCCTTTATCATTATCAGCAACTTTCCAAATCCCTTGTCAGATACACCATTCTCTGCCTTCCATTGCAGCAATTCTAGTGTGGTGCCCAGCTTTTTCTTGTCACCTACGCAATTCGGGTACAACAATTTTTTGTGATCCTCTAACATGCGCTGCAACTTCTTCTTCTCCAAATCACTTGCGCAGTTTCTCTTTGCATCGGCAATGGCCCGACCTAGATCATCAACGGGCTCATCTGATGCATCTTCTTCAGCTTCTTCCCGCATTGCCGGCTCAGCTTCTTCCCGCATTGCCGGCTCAGCTTCTTCCCGCATTACCGGCTCAGCTTCTTCCCCCATTGTTGTATCATCGTATTCAGGGAACCCATGGCCAGGATAGCTGTCGTCGTCCTCTTCTTCTTCATTGTCTTCCATCATAACCCCTCTTTCTCCGTGCTTGGTCCAAACATTATAGTGGGGCATGAAACCGGACTCAAATAGGTGGACGTGAATGGTTCTTGATGTAGAGTAATTGCGACCATTCTTACAGCCAGCACATGGACAAGGCATAAAACCATCCGCCCGCTTGTTTGCCTCAGCCGCAAGCAGAAAAGTATGCACGCCCTCAACGAACTGGGGAGAGCATCGGTCATCGTACATCCATTGCCGGCTCATCTTCATTACACAACACCGAATAGACCAAATTAAGACAAGTTCATACATAAAGTTCATACAACACTTAAATGCAACAAACAAATAACTCTCTAGCTAAAGCATTTAAATGCAACAACAAATGCGATCAAGATCACAACTAAGGTAACAATTGATCCAACAGCATAATGATACCAAGCCTCACTATCGATGGCATATTTTCTAATCTTTCTAATCTTCAAGCGCATTTTCTCCTTCTTGATCTTGTGATCATCGACGACATCGGCAACATGCAACTCCAATTCCATCTTCTCCCCCTCAATTCTTTTCAATTTTTCTTTCAAGTACTCGTTTTCTCTTTCAACTAAATTTAACCTCTCGACAATAGGGTCGGTTGAAATTTCCGGTTCACATACCTCCTAGATAAAAATATCTATGTCAACTTGATGGGCATAATTTGTCATAAACACGAAATGCAACAAATAGTTTTAAAAGAGAATATACCACATCCGAATCATAACAAGGACAAGGGCCGACGGGGACGGATATCAAAACCATGGCACTATGTATAACAAATAACGTACAGGTAAGATAATTATTATACGAGTAACTATATATCCAAATCACATAAACATCAATTTTTTATATAAAATTTCATGAACAAGAGGCTCACCACAAGGTGGTGCCGGCGACGGGACGGTGCGGGCGATCGACGGTGGTTACGACCGAGATTTAGAAGGCACTAAGTAAACCACACCTACATATGCAAACTAAGTGTTATTTTAACCTCAAATTGCATATAAATCAAATACTAGCACATATATGTATTTCCTCCCAAATTACTAAACTCACAAATTAATAACTATATAAAGCATTGCAAGAGCTAATCTAGCAATGAGAGATGAAAGGACAAAGTTGCTAACCTTTATGATCATTTGAATGGATGGGGGCCTTCAAATCTTGACAAATTTTGGGCAAAATGTGTGATGAGCTCGAGAGGAAGAGGGGAAGAACAGAGAGGAGAGGGGAAAGGGGAAGAACAGAGCGAGCTCGGGTGGACGAAGGGTTTATGTAGGACGACCTTTAGTACCGGTTCGTGCCAAGAACCGCTACTAAAGGTGCTGGAGGGGGCCCAGACTGACAACATCCTGCCACCACTCTCATTAGTACCGGTTCGTGGCACGAACCGGTGCTAAAGGTTAGCCACGAACCGGTACTAATGAGAGCGGCTCGGCTAGCCGTTGGAACCGGCACTAATGTATACATTTGTGTTTGCTCAAATACAAACTGGCACTAATGTGCTTCACGTTTGACCTTTTTTCTACTAGTGTTATCTGATGCATGTTGTATATCACGGATGCACGTTCGCACACATGTGTTAACCAGGATTGAGAGGTGCCAGAAATATTTCATCGGCCATCATGCAAAATAAGCAGACCAAGTAGGTTGCATCAGCTTAGCAGCACCAGAAATATGTTGTCACGTTCGCTGGATGATCCAGATCCACTGGTACAAAGAGCGATGAAAGGATCAACCACGTACATCCCGATGGATAAGTAGCTAGCTCCATTTAACTCGTCATTTTTATGTCGCTGGTCATGTCAAAGATTAGATTTAAAGGACCGATGCAGTAACAGCTCTGTATATGTTGGTGAATATGTAAATCCAAGAATAAATCCGAGCTCGAGATTTTTTATTCTCTTTTATTCAATAATCCTTATCATTATGTCCTAGTCCAAGAATAAATACGAACCGGGTCCATCTTTTGCCTTTTTCAGATCTTTATCATGTGGTGGACGATTTTATCTAAAGCAAAAAAGTTTAAGTTTTTCTTTCCTCGTTGCGGAGTAGGGGGCAGGCTTTTTACACATGGGTTGATTGGCTGAATTGTAATGAGTTAGAAATCCATAGTGGCCCAATCTTTGTATTTACTTTGCACAATTGTAGACATCACAAATTCACTTGCCTAAAAAAAAAGGCGTCCCAATCCATATGGAATCTCTTATTCCTCGCAAGTATTCCGTAGGAACCGCACATGGGCAAAGACACAACTATAACATTTGTGAAAAAATGCTCATGAATTTCTATAGACATTGCTCTACCGTCTCGCACTAATTGTGATAAATATATCATCCTACCTGTCAAACATTTCCAGCTCCATATCTATTGCCAGTTGGGGATGGGTCCTTAATTATATGTTGCATGATAGCTACTCCCTCCGTTCCTAAATATTTGTCTTTCTAGACATTTCAAATGACTACTACATATGGATGTATGTAGACATATTTTAGAGTGTAGATTCACTCATTTTGCTCCGTATGTAGTCACTTGTTGAAATGTTTAGAAAGACAAGTATTTAGAAACGGAGGGAGTATATACCATGGATGCACATGCATGCATACGCACATGTTAGCTAGGATTGAGAGGGGCCTGAAATATTTCTACATCATGCGAGCAATTATTTTGGGTCCGCTTGACAACAACAGTACTGAGTGGACAGAGGAACCACATACCGTAGATACATCCATGTTCGTGTTAGCTGGTGTGTTACAAACAAAAGAATCTGAGCGTGTACGTGCCGGTGGATACATCTGAGAACAAATACGAACTCATGATCTTCTTTGGTGGCCAGATTTCTACATACCTTTCTCTATTGCTAATGTTCAAGCAACTTTCTTCCTCCAATGTCCATGCAGAGGCTGTCAAGATTCATTTTCAGGAGTGCATCTTTGCAAGCACTTAAAACACTTCGGCTTGTCACTGGACTTTGCAACCAGTTTACCATGTTGCCGGTCAAGATCAACTAGCTTTTCCATAGGTTTCGGGCCTATGTTCCAAGAGAATAAGACACCATTGCAGATGCTTTAGCCAAGGTTGTGTCCATTCAAAACCGATCTGTACTACTAGAGTCCTAACTTTTGCGCAAGGCATCCCACCAGGGCGCTAGGTAGGGTTCAGGTGGCATATAAACAGATCCAACAACTCACATGATCTTGAAAGGTGATAAGATGACGAAGAGCCACAAACAATTAATACATCATTAATCTATAGCATCTTACCATTATACTATTTCTATATTATAATAAATAAAAACATTTCCTATTTATCTTCTCTCAAAGGTACTATGTTGCACTAAAATCTCAAGGGTTATGATCTAGACGCAACACACATCCACCACCATCGGAGCCTGCCTAGAGTCGCTTTTCTCATGCTTTTCGGGCTTGTTTGGCTGTGCCCCCAGCCGGACCTCGTTTATTTTAGTTTGTTGTGTCTCGTCTGAACTTGTACTCTTATGTGTTGGATGCTTGGTGGTATGCTTTTTATAATATAAAGCGGGGAGAAACCCTTTTTCGGAGATGCAACACACATGTATTCTTCTCCACTTCCGCGGGGGGGGGGGGGGGGGGGGGGGGGGGGGGGGGCTCAGAACTTTTAAGGGAGGATGCATGAGTTGGTACAGCTAGATTGGGACACTATATGAGCAAAGGTCCACTCCTAGCAGAACTTTTAGGCGAGGCTACTTGGACATACTGCTTTAAAGATATTTCAAGACAATAACTAAAAGCATGAATGTGTCCTACTTCATTACAACTATCATTCAATCCGTATTTACTTCTATTAATGGATCAAATGAGGTAACATGATTCATCATTGCTTGAAGATGTTGCATATGTGCAATCTGTAGTGGCATCCTCTAAGCTAAGGTTTTCTTTTCCTCCTTCTAACACAACAAAACATCATCGTGGGCGCTCTTAAGAGTCTCGATTGCCCACTGGTGGTACACTACAGTATCGGCAACATCACATCATCCGAATTCTCATTTCATGTTCAAGGTTTAATGATGAGTTTGGACCATATCACACCTACCATTGTCCGTTCCAAATTATATGTCTCAATAAAAGTGCCCCCCCTCAAGCCTCTTTGTTCCTACCCACCATAATTAGTTATAATTAGGAAGGAGGTGGTTTTATATGTTGCACTACCATCCACTACTTGCTACAATAAATGATACACCCTGCCTCGCCAACCTCTACAACTCCATGCATATTGCTAGTTGGGGATGGGTTCTTATCTGTTGCATGCTATAAATTATGGATCACCCACAACACACACACATGCTAAGCTAGGATTGAGAGGTGCCGGAAATATTTCTACCACTGTGAGCCCTTGTTGAACTATGTCAGTTGATGATGTAGAGGGAAGACCACTTGGCCAAATAGCTGGCGGTTGCGTGAGTAGGCAACAGAACTGCATATTGTAGATACATCCACGTGTACACATGCTGGGTGATCCGCCGGTGTAACGATAAAAAGATGGAGTGCGTATGTGCCGGTGGATAGGAAACTGGCTTCAACTAACTCGTTACTTCTACGTCGCGTCGAGCTGCGGTGAAGAGGTGATCCGTCTCCCTTTCCGTAGTGGAGAGGGACAGGCGTTAGTTTTTTGCATAGGATTATCCTATCTTTTCAGTCCTGTAATGTTGGTGTTTACGTGGCTTGTAAGTCAATCTTTATTTTATTGATGAGACACGTATTACTACGCAAAAAAAAAACTCGTTACTTCTACGTCGCTCGTCAAGTCAAAGTTTAGCTTGAGATAGCCGTGCGCTGTGGCAGTTCTGCATATGTTGGTGAATAAATCTGAGAACAGATACGAGCCGAAGATCTCCTATTGTCCTCTAGTTTAGAGCAACATAGCAGTAGCATAAGCTTCTAAAGAGCTGCAAGCTATGTTGCTATTACCTCTAAGATAAATCCCAGGCACAACTTATAGTTAATCAAGAAGACTAGCCGTCAACACGAGGCATTCGTGCAGGCTAGTTAGTGATCATTGTCTTAATTTGATTATTTATCATAGAAATCATAGAATAATACATGTTGCTTGCCTGCCTCGTAAACAATTGGCAACTTCATGTTTAGTATTAGCTCCAATCCAATAATAAACATATATACTTTTTGTTTGGAGGTACTTCCATGCGGAAGAGTTGAAGCTGACAAACAATTGATATGTCATTATTCTAAATGATTTTAGAGTTATATTTTCCATACTCTAAAAGTATCAAAAACAGCTCATACTTATTTCCTAGATGGACTTAAAACGGTAGAACACGTATTTTAATGAGCATAAAACTTTTTCGGTATTCATCACTAGAGAAGAATTAATAGAAGTGGTCCACAAGTAATGGACCGTCCGGTAAGTATGGACCAGTATAGATACCCAAGCCTCTATTGCAGGCAAGGTTTTTACCGTGAGATTGAACCATTTGTGTGAAAGTGACCCATGGTGAATTGTGTACATGACACATGCTATTATTTTGGTAAATGGCTGTGTACAAAGGCCTTGTGTGTTCAGAAGTTTGTTTCAAATTTTTTGAACTAGCATCACGTTTCTTTTGGTGGGTTTAGCAAATTTTGTTACTTGTGGGCCATCCTTCCGCTTTGACTGGATTGCGTAAGTTTCCTTCGGTGGTTCGGTGCTGCTCTATGTGAATGTAATCGGTGCCGCTTTCATCGTGAAATCTAGAGTCGCTCCGGTCCCTGATCGGTGCCGCTTGGGCCTCGCTTGATGGTTTGCGGGAAGGTTCGCGTGAAATCCTCCACCGCTGTTTTTACCTACATAAAAGGCCCTCATCCCTCTCGATCTAGGTCTCCATCGCAGTAGTCTGGGTCGCAAGCATAGTACAGGCCTCGGGACAGTGACTGCGGGACGGTGACTACGGAGGCCATGAGCGGCAGAGAGCGCGACCATGCTGTCGGCTCCTCTGCTCGACATGGCGGTTGCACCATGTTTCTCGCGGCCGCCAGACTGCCGGTGACCCGCCTAGCATCGTCACAATGGGGAACTATCGCCTCGGGTAGGCTACCGCCCGCAGCGACGCGAGGAGGTGCTCTGCCCCTGGTTGAACTGTAGGACGACGAAGTCACAACGGATGCATCATCTGCTTCGGAGAGGGAACCATGATGAGCGGCGATGTCAAGTCCTTCTTCCGGTAGAAGAAGACCCACACCGGGGCGCGGGCAAGCAAGCCCATCGACGGCATTCCCAAGAAGGCGGTGCAGCACCACCATCGGGCGCAACTTCTCACCCGACACCAGGTAAGCCTTATGCATGCCCGGTTACAAGTCGGCCGATTCGTGTGCCGCCTGCATCCCGTTCACTGTTGTAGCGCTGGCATCGGCATGCTTCGCTGCTCTCCTGCCCTCCCGGTTGCCACCATGCCACCGACGACAATCCCATGGTGGTGACGACGTGCAGCCTATCCCTGTTGCGTGCCCTACGCCGACGTTGATGGTCGCCGCCAGGAGGCATCCAATCGACAGACGGTGCAGGAGACAGCCGGCGGTGGTTGAAGTTGGAGGCGGGAGCGAGCCGCGAAGAAGGAAAAGGGACAGGGAAGAGTATGGCGAGGTCATATGATGCCGCCTCTCAATTACAGTATTTTTTGCATGGTGAGGCTCTCGATTAGGCTCTATCGTGTCGGTGCTCGATTTCTCTCTCGGTTGGTGGATAGTAGCAAAGAGAAAGAAGAAGAAGGAAGCATGCTAGAGGCCTGCCGGAGACGGACAACGCCAGCCAAAAATTCGGCCAGCTGCAGCCGGAAACGATGCCCTCGATCCTCTCCCTGTCTGTTTCCCTCCTCCTTTCATCGGGCGCGGTGTGTTAGACATGTTACATGTGCGGTCGGTGGCCAAGGAGTTCTTGATGCGCGGCAGGACAGGAGTCGTGTGCATCCCCCTTGACCATGCAAAGAGCACAACCAGTGCGAGGCAAGTCGTGGGAGATGGACAGGGTGCCGGTGGTGCTTGGCACCAAGAATTACCCACAGGACCAAAACACAATAATGACTAAAAATCTTAAGCTGCCATCCACAATAAACACATGATTTATGGCCATGGGGCAGAGCATGAAAATCCACAATACACGCAATAAAAAATTAGTGCTTCTTTGTCTCAAGAACATTACTAAAGAACATTACTAGCAGCAAGTGCTTCTCCATTGTCTTGGTAACATTACTGGCATAAAAAGGAACAGGGTCACGTAGGTTTACTTACTTAAAACTTAAATGATGCCAACCCTCCTCCATGTGAGAGTTCGATGTTTCGCAGATAACCTGTACAAGTGAGCCCTCCTCCATGGCCTGATCTCACACTTTCAATATGTGTGTTTAAAAACATGAATGAGGACAAAAAAGTTCATAACCAATCAATGCTTTCTTCTCTGCTGCATTACATATCAGTATTCAGGGATCAAACTATCAATTCCATGATTCCATCACACGTTAGCAACGACCAAACCCAGCATCTAACAGTCATACAACAGCAGGCAACCAGCACACAGTTACATATGCCCATTCTTGGCTCATGTGAATCTGAAATTGGTTGGCACTTCCCCTTTGCAAGCGGCATCATAGTCCTCTTGGAGGTGTGGTGCAGCTTCCTTGTGAGGGCATATGTACTTCTCCCTGAATACCTTGTCGGTCTCATTGAAAACAGTAGAGTAGCTCGGGCCGCCCTTGAGCAATCCATTTTCCTTGAGAAACTTTACAGCGTAGTACCGGGGCCTCAGCCGGCCCTCCAGGCTGTAAGTGAGCATTACCGACCGATGTGCTATGTATGTTGGCTCTAGGCCCACCTCAGAGATGAGGAACTCAGACCTGCGCTGCAGCGATTCCTTAGTCCTCGTCAGCAACGTTGGAGCCTTAGAAACGGCAATGCCCACCTCGGCATCCGACCACCTGAATGTTTCCTTCAAGTGCTCTACCTTGGTGGTGATTTTCTCCTCGTTGAGGAATGCAACAGCTTGTAGTGCATGTCTGAACATCGGGGATCCACGGGATACACCAAGACCTTCAACGCATGCCACTGCTGTCCGGATGCGTTCCGTGCTGATGTTGAGCAGCGATGGCGTATGTGCGTAGAGCTTGGCAATATCACAGACACCTAGCCCGCACTCGCGCAGGAAGGCGACATTGGGCTTGACCACCCGCTCGAGGTCGGACGAGAGAACCGATCCACTCTTGAGGGCTTGAAGGAGGTTCTAGGAGGAGCCGAAGAGGGGCAAGCAGTAATGCAGCCCGGTGATGATGGATTTACAGCGGAAAGTGGCACCGGTGAGCGGGACGAGGCGCCCGATCTCAGAGCGCGAGAGACCGAGGCCGGTGAGCCCGGCGACGACGGGGGCCAGGGTACTCTCCACTTTGGCGCAGAGCAGCTGCGGGTCCTTGGCTACGGCGGCTGCGATGTCGGCGGCGGAGAGGCCGAGGCCGGCGAGGAAGGCGTCGGGCTTGGAAGGGGACTTGAGGTGGGAGAGCTTGGCTGAGGCCTTGAGGGCCTGGGGTCGGGTGAGGCCGCAGGTGGCGACGAGGTACTCCTCCTCCACGGCGAAGCTAGGGTTCGGGGAGACGGCGGGCGCGGCGGCGGAGAAGAGGCGGTGGAGCTGGGAGGAGGGAGATGAGAGAAGCTGGGTGAGGATGCAGCACCTGAGGCGGAGCATGGCGCCGCGGCGGAGAGGCCGGGGAGATTTGGCGCGGCGGCGGCGGCGGCGGCGGCGGCGAGTGAGGGAATGGGGAAAGCGGATGGCTGCGATGATTCCCGTGGGCGTGGGTGGTCTGCTCTGGTCTCTGTTTTTTTTTTGAGAGAGAGAAACTCTGGTCTCTGGTGCTGTTCAACCCATGCCAGCCAAAGTGGGTCCCCGGAATGGGAGTAGACCGTTATGCGATCCCTTTGGCAAATATTGTTGCATAAAATTGACAAGAATAGTGACATTTCGAGTCTTTTTCTTCTTCTTTGGGTGATTGCAAAATGTCTTTTTTTTTAACACAGCACAAACAGAGATGTTCACATTCGTCGAAAAAACTGAAACAAATCCATGAAAATGAAAGCATCAAAAGCCAAGTCCAGGACTTGGACCCTAGCGGTGGGTTGGTTTCAATACAAGCAACCTAATCATATGAGAGTTTGCTATTGCAAGACGTCCTTAATGACATGTTAAAATTAACATTGACATCGCTTTTGCTAGCACATGTGCCATGATTTTTCTTAAAACCTAGTCGTCTTGCTTCTTTTACTCTCCCTTGCAATAAGGCGTGGTGTAGCTTGCCACCAATGCGGAGGGATGGGGGCAGATGTGTCACATTCCAGAATTCATATGCATGGCATGATTTCAGTGCATTTTGGAACGAAAGAAAAAATTAAATTAATATGGCCATTTTATTAGAAACCCTAATCAAATGTTGGATTTGTTTACTAGGCATTAAAAAAGTCCATTTGCATAAAATAAAATTTTCCTATGAATCATATGAGCTCTAATGTTTGTTTCAATTTTCTGGAATTTAAAGGCTTTGAAATGAAACAAATTAGGCCAATTCAAATCCTATGTAAATATAAAAAGAAAAGAAAAAGAAAAAGAAACAAAAGCCCAGCCAGCCAGGCGGCCCAGCAGAGCCGACCCTGCAGCCCGGTCACTTAATTAAATAAGAGCGAACTAGTACACCCTAATCAAATCGTGACCGTCTGCACTATATCTAACGCCCAAGCTCCAACCCATGTCATCTCTCTCTCACCAATGCGTGAACCCTACTCATGAGCACTGCCCCCACCTCGCACAGAACAACAAGCGCCGCCACCCCACTTCCCACAACACGCACGAGCCACCTCCAGACCCCGTAACCCTCCTATAAATTCACCTAGCCCCTCTTTTGAAACTTGACCTCGCGAGCACAAATATGTCGTCAGGCTGTTCGAATTCATCAGTGTTTGCAAAAGGCTTTGCAACATGGTCCGTGCTGCAAAGGGTCTGTGACACGTGCTGGCTACTCGAACGCACCGAATTGAATGGCTCCCGTCCTGGTCAATCCTTTTCAAGGATCAGCCGATCGACGCATAGCGCACACCTAAAAATCAACTAATTTTTTTGCTTTCTCTTTCAATAACACACAAAAAAAATTGTGAGAACAATAACAAAAAAAAGTGATCACACGATTTCTCCCCCCCAAAAAATATATCACTGCGTCACTGCGGCCACAAATCGCAAACGATTTCCTATTTCCATCCCAAAGACCTGAAAGCGTGCTAGCTGCTCTTTGGGTGGTCATCTAGTTGATCTCAAGACATGTAATTGTAATGTTATAACGGGCAGCCACGCATCTAGGGGAATGAAAAAGATTCAGAAAAGAAACACAAAAGGCAAGGGAGACGCAGCGACACAACCATGGGTTATAACTAGTAGTTGGGGCGCGCCCGTGGCGCGCCGCTTGAGGGGCATCTGGGCGGTGCCAGGTAGATATACATGCAATTTTGATGGAACTTATTATATTGGAACATCACCAGAGGAAGAAACTGAAATGCCACGCCCACAACGATCTAGCATCGACAAGAGCATGTTGTTGTTTGGCAACATAAGATACATTAATAGAAATTGCACGCACGTCGGCCCCGGCAGCGGTGGCCGGCCCTTGATGCCTCCCTCTAACCGTGCGGCTGACAAAGCTACGACAGTAGCTCGTCGTCGCGGATGGGGACGACCCTGCGGGACACGGTGTTGATGGAGGCACGAGGGAGATGTTGAGTTTGGCCTAGTCCTCTTGATGGCAAACTGCTCCGCACCGTTGGCGTCCTGGTTCCTCGGCTTCCTTGCCTGCAAATGAGTTCCACTTCATATTTTTGGCATGACTGGTTCTGAGCTTCTAATGATTATATATGAATTCTGAGAGAAGCGAGTGTGCTCGATCAAACATACACTGACTTCCAGATCATCTTGTGGCTCTGAAAGAGCTGGAATGGCTCAGGCGAAGCTTTACAGAAGCCGACTTGCTCGTGAAGATAGAAAACCTGCTTCCGGTTCTTCATTTCTGCAAGGACTTTTCCTCAGCAAACATTTGTAACACTGGTTATATTTATTTCAGTTCTTAAAAAAGCATGGGACGAATAGGAGAAAATAGAGGAATATCAAGGTAAGATCCTAGGAAAGGATGCCTCAAATTAATTGAAGGCCCACTGAAAGGAGTCAGACATATCATGCAATATGAAATAACATTCTTCAAATTGTGCAAAGGAACTACCTTTGCTGTCCCATTGGCTCGATAGACATCAAAGTAGTGTGAAATGATTCAGTCTCCGTCTATTTACAACGTTATTATATCCTGCCCAAAAAAGTAAAACTAATTATACCACCATAAGTTTATACAAACCACATCAGACATATATTAGATCAAAACGGACAAGAAAGCATCAACGAAGTTTGAAGATTCCACCCTCTAGATTAACATTGGACTGTAGACTTGACAGCGAAATCAGTTATTTGTAGCTTCTTTCAACAAAGTTTGCAAAAGTTACACAAAATAACCTTTTTTTTAACATTGCCACTTTTTTTAGCAGAGCTCAAATAACCTTGTTGTTCAAATATGAGAAAAGTTATAGCTTAATGATTAACCAAAGTTCGTTTTCTTGAAAAAGTGTATCAAACTTTTACGAGAAGGCTATACAATATTTTACTAAACTAAATTCTTTCAGGCTGTTCTTTAAAATCAAGGCATCCCTCATCAAGTCATACTTTTCTAGTACCTCCTACAAATTCTTCAAAGAATAGTTCACCATGATATAGTAATGCAATGCCTAGAGTTAAGCATAATCAACTTTGGCAGATACATAGTTGAATTTGTACCATTGTTCCCGCCATCTTCTGTCAGTGCACATTGTGTCTGCTTGAACAACCAACTTCAATTATAAGGATTGTACAACAGTAGACTTGTTTGTAAATCAAAAGTGCTAAGGAATAAACACTGCAACATAGTTCCTGATATTTATTTAGCTACATAAAGCAGGAACATAAATTCCACCAACTAAGTTGCTATTTGAAGATGTACACAAAGAGATAATAAGAGAACTTATATATGAACATGAAGAACAAAATCTGACTGAGACCGGTATATATTATCTCTCTGCCAATGTATAGTGCTGTATTAGAAGGATCTGTTCGTTTAAATACAACAGGACATAATTTGGAAGAAAAAACTGCCAGGAATTAACATGCGATTTGGGCTTAGGCCTTTCGGGACAGTGTATAAACTTACCTGATAAACTGAAGTAGAACATAGGATCAATCAAATTGGTGGAGGTGAATATCCATGCCCGGTGGGCAGCATGATGTAGAGAAGTGGAAACAGAATGTCCGATCCGACATATAGGTTTTACTTATTCGTGAATTCTGCAGAAAACAGTGAACATGCATGAGCTTAAAGATCATGGTTCGTACCTACGAAAGATCGATTCGAAGCAGAGGAAGAGGAAGCAGGTGCAGCATTGAAAGAACCTGAACGAACAACAAAAAATTTGGCAGCAATCCTTAGGATAGTAGGACCGCACAGTGACAGACCAAATCACACACAACAGCAAATTAGAGAGGCACGCACACACAATATCAAATTAAAATTAGACAGGCACGCACACACAATATCAAATTAAAATTAGACAGGCACACACTTTGGAACAGAGCAATGCGCTGCATACCTGTGCATACATACAACTATCTGTTGGTGAAACAAACTTACGGCAAGCAGGCTAGCAAAATTTGGTTATATATAATAATCATCAAGTTTCCACAATTCACGATCACTACTAACATGTGGTTCAGTACATTCAGTAACGTACTTATAAACTGTCGTGATTTAGCAACACGTTCTGTAATAATGTGAGAATATGTGTTTTTCAGAGTTTGAATTGCCAATTGTCAGCACCCTCTCCACGTGTCATACCCTGTACATCCCTAGCAGTCCTTGCACCCCTTCAGAGCACAACTTTTCTGGCAGTAGGCTGCCAGACCAACAACATACGTTATCTAGGATTAATTCATGTTCTGGTAACTGAATTTTGAAGCCTTGTATAGTTCCAGTAAAAAAATTGGAAGTTCATGGCACATCAAAACTGAAAAACATGTCTTTCCTTATCTTCTATGGGATGTAAAAAAAAGGTGAATCAAGAGGCACCTGGAGTCTACAGAGTAAGGAAATTGGATTGTATGGACTCACTGTATTCTCTTGTGCGCAGGGCCACATGCTCGACATCTTCGCATCCATCTTCTGCAGCTGCATGAAAATATATAAGAATCAGGTACATGATTAATAGTACAAAAAACTAAGCATCGCAGGCAACAGTTCAAAATTTTAGAAAGAAAGACAGCTCTGAAATTTGGCAGATAATTACCACATTAGATCCACCTACTTTTAGGCATAAGAAACATAAACATGTTTAATAGGTAAGACTTAAGAATTGCAAGTAACAATTCAAGTTTTGATTGTGCTTCCAAAAAATTGGAAAGAGAGAGAGCTAAACTGAAACTTTGGAAGTTAATTACCACATCCGTAGTATGCCTCCTTGAGGCCATAACGACCTTATTTTCTACATCTGCGGGCTCTCCACATCCAAACTCTTCTTTTTTTGAATAAAAAGGTATTATCACTTTCTACCTTATGCATTCAAAGCAGGCGTGGCCTGGG
Source organism: Triticum aestivum (assembly GCF_018294505.1). Taxonomy (NCBI): domain Eukaryota; kingdom Viridiplantae; phylum Streptophyta; class Magnoliopsida; order Poales; family Poaceae; genus Triticum; species Triticum aestivum. Next base: position 18,281,381 of record NC_057810.1, read on the forward strand.
TGACCGGAGTCAATTACATGAAGGTGATATTAGCGCCACACAAAACAGTGTGACCGGTTATCACCAGACCGCTGAACAGGATGCTTTACAAAGGCGAAAGGCAAAAGAAAAGAGAGAAAGAAATAAGGTTTGGTGATCAACAACTATCTCAGTGAATTTGCCCAAGACAACATAGTATGTCTGTCTTCCTCTCTGACAGCACGCGAGCTCCAGAGTGTGATGAGTTCGGCCAACTCAGCAAGCATTCGAGCCGCAGACCAAAAACAGTTGTCAAACACTCTAGCGTTCCAACCTGTCCACAAAGAGACCGAGCATGCTGCAAAGAAGATGTGCCAAAGCTTACCAAATAAATTACAATCCGCAGCTGAGAGAAAAAACTCAAGAAGTACTCAGGATGATTCGGCCGATGCCCAAAGTCCAGCCTTCTGCCAAAAGTGCTTAAACTGAACAATTGAGAGAATGATAGGTGGACAGACAGACACAGCTTGTCAACATTCCACCACCATAATGAACCGTAAGTGGGGCCTGGCAGAAAATTCATCATGGTTAGATCTGAAGATCAAATATTGCAACAGACTTTGCCCTCTTAGAATTAACATGGAGGCCTGAAACCTCCAATTAGTAAAAAATAACCTCCTATATCAAAAGAAATGCTAGATCGAGGAATATGTTATGCTAAACCTGGAAATGACCAGATTTTGTGATTGTGGGGATCATCGAGAAATCAGTAAAAAAACATACTAAAGCAAAATCTGAATAGGAATCAACCTGCAATTACCATACGGCAAGTTGGCTGAAATTACTCAATGTCCATACCTATTTTGAAGTATAGACGTACTTCCTCCGTTCGGAATTACTTGTCGCAGAAATGGATGTATCTAGACATATTTTAGTTCTAGATACATCCATTTTCGAGACAAGTAATTCCGAACGGAGGGAGTATAAGTGATACAAAATATTTAAGAGAATTGCGCACACAATGACCACCAGGCAACTGAAATTCAATTGTGTAGAGAAAAATCAAGGACTACTGAGATGATTCTGTCGCGGTTGCTGGCGAATCCAACTCCTCCTCCAGCCGCCACCGCGCACAAGAGGTCCTCCTCCACGCCAGAGCTGACGATCCGGGCCAAAGCACGGCCCGCTCCCGCTCCCGCCCCGGCCCTGCAAGGCGGAGCCGCTGCCGTGGGCGAAGGAGGAGCCCATCGCCGGTGCAGATCCCCAATCCACAGGTGGAAGCCCCTGCCGGCGTAGAGAAGGTGATGGGAGGGAGGAGAAGGCGGCGGGCGGCGGTGGGATAGAGGAGCGGCGAGGTCGGCGGCCGAATCGGGGGAGAGTGATGGAGACAAGGACGTAGGGAAGGAAACGAAGTTGCGTGGAAATTCAGTCATCCAATCCTCGAACACGTCCACAGCCTATGTTTTTTTCTATGCGAGAAACATTATCAATCCCCACCGAGCACTGCTTGCCACGTGGACAGCGCGAGGGTCCGCCCATTACGCGACTGTTAATGGGTTGTATGTGCAGACAAAATCGTCCAGGCGCGAACCCGTGAAACAAAAGACGAACAACCCAAGCGAGCGCGAATCAACCCAAGCCAGCTTTATAAAAGGCAGAATGACAATTATAAGAAGCTAACACTCGCTGCGAACAGCAAACGTAGCCCACACACCACACCCTGGAAGAATCAAAAACGGCCACCACCGCAAAGCAACTACAAACAAAAAGCACCTATCCTAAACTGAACATAGCACCACGTCACGACCGACACCGGACGCCTTCAAAGACCACACTTTCATAGAGCCTCTCTTGTCGGCGCACCACCCCCTCTAAACGCCAAGGAGGCAGAGGCAAGAGGATGGCAGGACTCGATCCGAGGAAGACACCGTCTTGGACAAGCCAGTGATGGGCATACATAGCGCCGCCGAGGATCTGGAAAGGACCGCAGCGAGCACTAGAGAAGAACCACAAGGAAGCAACCATGTCTCCAAACACTATGCTCCTAACGGAGGAACGACGTCAATGACGCCGCCATCGTGCTGATCCAACTCCGGATCGAGGCTTACGCCCGGAGACAATCACCAACTCCAATAGAGTGAGGGAAGTGATGAACATGCCTCGACGACGCCTCCAAGGAGGAGAATGACAGCCACAGGTGCCACCGCCGCCGGCCTGGCCAAAGCCAAGCAAGATTTTCATCCGCACGTCGCCCATCACCACACCTCCAGGAGCTTGGGGAAACCGTGCAAGTGTCCACACACCGCCGCCGCAGCAGCACCTTGTCGACGCAGCCGTGAAGCCAAGGGCCGGTGACTGAACACACGGCAAGGGGGAAAACTTGGCCACACCACCAACTCCAACTCCGAGCCTAGACGGAGAACCGCAGCCATCCCATCCTTCGACAAGGTCCAGAACCACCCGCGACGGCCGTCGCCCACTCCAAGGGACGGCCTTGCGATGGTCAGACATGCCTCAACACTCCCAAGCAACACCACCAGAAGGCATCGATGCTCGCCACACAGCACAGGGATAATTGGGCGCTCGTTGCTCGCCAGAACTCTGATCTAGCCGAGCCATCTCAGCGACGTCACCCGCCTGACCGTGGGTTCACACTGCCGCCTCAAGTCAGCGCCGCCTCCACCAGCACCGTTTACCGAAAGAAATTATACACTTCTCGTTAATTTGTCTCGAAGCCACCTACAAAGATGTGGGTGGTTAAGAAAGCCCAATTCTTCTACAGGGCTATGTCTCCGGGTGTACTAAATGGATAATGGATAGTGGATGCGCTTCTACAGTAGAAATACCCCCCTCCCCCCCAAAAAAAGCTATTTGAGTGCCTAAGAAAACTGTTGATGCTTTGCCTATTACTGCTCGAATAACCATGCAAGCAAAAAGAGTTCGACAAAATGAGTATATGCATACTTACATACAATCACTATGCTCATTCATCTGGAAGGAATTTCAATGCTTATTCTTTCAAGTATGCTCGTACTTCATCGAGCATCAGCTGCGGAGATGGTGGTGTCAACGCCTCCTGCGTCAACCATGCCTCCCATGACGTCCATGTCTTCATGCGCCCCCTCATTTCCTGCGACATTGGCGGTCGCAGGCGGCGGAGCCTTTGAGGTGGACGGGTGAGCTGTAGCACCGGGTTTCTTCTTGGGCGCCATAGTTGATGGAGCCGCTGTGGAGGCGACAGATGAGATCTGTTGTCTTTTATGAAATCGGCTATGTGCATGATTGATGAGATCAACTGCACATGGGGATCGATGTGCCTATGTTTTCTATCAATCATAATCGATGAGGTCGTGACACAACGTAAGAACTGGATGGTAGATTGCCCGGACACCGAGGTCATTGTCGCCTTCAAGCACAACATCCAGGATGAATGGCTGGCTCGATAGCTCGGCCATTAAAAACCACGGAAAATGTCTGCACTTACCTCCTTAATGACCCGCTTTTATGCAGGGGAAGATAGTTGACTGGCTCGTAGAAGCTCCAACCCAACCGTTGTACCATTGCCGGTCCTTGCCAGACCAGCCGCTCCACCACGCCCCCTGCCAAGCTCCAGTCGACTCCCTCATTCCCGACCAGCCAGATTTGACCCGGCCCGAACACCTCAATACGATGTGTGCCGCGCTTGAAGCAGCCAACCCACACCGCCGCGACGTGCCGCGGCCGGCCCGCGCGCTACGTCGCCCCGCACACCACCTACCTGCGCGCCTCACCCAGCCATGGCGTGCCGGCCTCCAAACGCCGGCCTCCGCGCTTGGATCGATATACGAAAACTTGTTGTTCGACCAATCTCTCGGAGAAAGAGAGGTCACTTCTCTCTGTATATGTTCATGTGGATCTTGTGTAATTAATGGTTCCTTCATTTGCTTACTACCTAGCGTGTCGAGTTCTCTCTATATGTATAGAAGCTAGGGTCGACCAAGCACGGATAAAGAGAGGTCACTTTTCTCTACTAGCTAGCTAACACAATATGATCAAACCCCTAAATTAACCTTCCAAAACCCCTCCAAAACCCCAACCCTCCCCCCCTTAATAAAAACAAAAACCCCAGCGCTCTTAGAGGCCTCCAAGTGAGGCAGGTAGGTAGGAGGTGGCCACGCACCTTCGTCCTCCTGGCAGGGGAGGAAGATGATAGGGAGGAGGCTGCTAGGCTGGGCCAGGTAGTGGGCTGCCAGGTGAGTTTTCCCTTTTATTCTTTTTCTGTTTTTCTTTTCTGCTGTAAGTTTTGATTTAGTAAAAATATTAAACCATTTTTCTTCCTTTTGATAATTTTTGTAGGGACTAGATGGACTATTCCAGAGCCCCTCACAATTTTTCAGAATTATCGGAGCTATAAATTAGCCCCATTTCAAATGCATTATGGGTTAACTCAAATACCAGAAATGTCCTAGGTAAATGTGCACCATTCTGGTTTAGGTTTCCACCTTGCGCCATAATCATGAACATTTTTAATGCATTGTGGGTGCATTGAAAATATTTTTGTTGCACCTATTTGAATTCCATTTGGTGCTAGGGTTTGATCATTCCCAATTCAAGTTTTATTGAATTTAAACATGATGCAAACAAGATGCTAACACTAGGTGCATACCAGAGTAGGGATGTGACACCGGCAAAAACCCGATTCAAACAATAAGAAATCTCCCAAAAAACTACATATAAAATAGAGACCTCATCGTTGCAAATAAAATGGGCCCAATGACAAACAAACACAAACTAAAGTGACATGCATACACACATCTATTGTTGCAGGCTCATATCATTCTAGCTCAAATGTCTCAAGCCGAGGCCCTCCATGCTCCCCTATACGCTTACCAGCAAATAGAAGGTATGCATCTCTGATTGCATGCATCTCTGACGCTGCATCTCTTGTCGGTGCTCGGTCTTGAGCTCGTGCCTTTGAGCAGGATATGCCAAGCCTCAAGACTGAAAGCAAGCACTCCTGGATTCTAATACTTGTAGTGTTATCCTGTTGTCCGTTGTGTAGCCAGATTGTTGGGTCAGCTATCTCCAAGGTTCTATCTGGAAGAGCATCCTCAGCAAACTTATGCAGGTCCAATGAATCTCTGAACATGCCTTCCGTTGGGCTCCTTCCGGTAAACATCTCAAGCAGCAATATGCCAAGACTATAGATATCACCGGGTGTTGAGACGGCAGATCCTTCTCCGTACTCTGCAATTATGAAAAAAATTGTGGTTAGCATGCCATATTGGAGTGAAAAGTAAAATATAAAATTAGAAGAGTCCTAGTCACCTGGAGCAACATAGCCTATGGAACCTCTGATTCCAGTTGAGCTATATGAAGTTTGCATCCCCTCACTCGTATTTTCTTGAAGGATCCTTGATATGCCAAAGTCTCCAACTCGTGCGCTCATGTCTTCATCAAGAAGAATGTTGCTTGGCTTAAGGTCACAATGGATTACCAATGATTGACAGTAGTTGTGCAGATATTCTACCGCATCCATAATATCGACAGCAATATCAAGTCTCTGGGCAAGGCTGAGCGTGTTGTTTATAGTGGGCTCTTGTGATTTTGGATGAAGCCAACCATCCAAGCTACCATTGGGCATGAACTCAAAAATTAATGCCTTGAAATCTTGACCTTGTTGGTTGATTCTTGAACAAGACGTAATGATCTTAATTAGACAACGGTGTCGTATCCTTCTCATGGCCTCACACTCGACCTGAAAACTCTTGGAATACCTAGAGTGATTGAGATTAAACACCTTGACGGCCAATGTTCTTTCTTCATTATCCAAAATACACTTATAAACCACACCATAACTTCCTCTTCCAAGCAAGTTGGCTTCTGAAAAATTGTTAGTTCCTCTCAATAATGCATGATAGGGGATTCTCTTGTAATGGTCATCATCAATTGAATTTTGTGCTAATATCTTCTGGCTTGGTTTGAGCTTCTTGCAAAGTATCCAAACAAGAAGAATAACTAAAAGTGAAAACAAGATTGCTCCAGCTGTCACTAGAGAGATTACAAGAGACTTTGGTATCTTTTTTTTGTTCTTTCTTATGTAGCATGGAGCCAAATGAAGTTGAGGTATACCACCACACAAATTGGCATTCCCATTAACTGCTAAGTAAGTGATGTTTCTGAAAACACCTTCATTTGGCACCTCACCTTGCAAATTATTGAAGGATATATCCAGTTCAGACAATGATGTCAAATTCTGTAGAACTAATGGGATTGACCCAGACAAGTCATTGTGTGCTAGGTACAATCCCTCTAGGTTTTTAGTGCTACCAAGGGCCTCAGGAATATTACCAGAGAACTTATTCATGGTTAGGACCAGTATACGGAGCCCCTTTATATTTGTCACTGACTGAGGTATGCTTCCCTCAAATGAATTGTTGTATAATCTTAGAGATTCCAATACTATGCAATTTTGAATGCTGTCAGGTATCTTGCCAGACAACCGGTTTCCTGATAGAGCAAGTCGGTTAAGATTTGACAAACTACCAACTTCATTAGGAAGGGGTCCCGAAAGGGAATTATATGACAAGTCCAAGTACCTAGAAAGGCTAGGCAATTTAAAAATCTCTCTAGGTATTGAACCATTAAGTTTGTAGTTCATTGACAGATCGAGTACAACAAGTTTTTTCAACTCCCCGAGGCTTGCCGGAATTGGCCCCTCCAAGTTGCCATGGAATGCAGAAAGGATACTCAACTGCGAAAGGTTCCCTAGCGATGATGGTATGAGGCCAGACAAGCTATTATTATGCAAGGCTAGCTCGATCAATTTTACTAGCTTACCGATGCTCTCAGGAATCACTCCGGATATCGGAGTATTTGCTATCACAAGTAATTCCAAACCAACCAAGTTGCCGATGTCCGCAGGTATACTCCCAGAGACCCTATTGTCATGTAAGTTTAACCGCTGGAGAGTCGTTGAGAGGTTCACAATTGAACCCGGTAGTTGTCCTCCAAAGGAATTTTTATATAGTGCCAATTGCTGCAGTTGGCTGCAATTTGCCAAGGATGTTATAAATTCCCACCCCTTGTTGTCATTCGCTTCGATTTCATTGTCACCCAACTCCAAATATTGGAGAGCTCCGAGCCTCCCCAATGTGGGAGGCATATACCCACTAAATTTGTTCTGTGTGAGGTCAAGTGATATGAGGGAAGATATGTTGGATATTGAGGAAGGGATGGTTCCTGTGAAGTGATTGAAACCCAAGCCAAGCCTTTCCAACTTGGGGAGCTTGCTTCCGATATCATCCGGAATGCTTCCGGACAACATATTCGACCCGACATCAAATACTTCCAATGATGACCAGTTGTAAAGAGAAGGTGGGAGCATACCGTGGAGGTTGTTTTCGGCGAGATTGAAATATCGCATGCTCTGGGAACTTCCGAGCCCTGGTGGGATTGAGCTCACAAGATTGTTTCCGAAGAGAGTGAAATATCGCATGCTCTGGATGGTTCCGAGCCCATGCGGGATTGAACCAGTGAAATGGTTATAAGTGAGTTCGAGGACCTGTAGATGGGAAAGATTGTCCAGTGATGCCGGGATGGAGCCTGTGAAGCCGTTGTTTCTCAGCGTGAGCACTGTGAGGTACGTGAGCTTCTCGCCAAGCTCAGCCGGGATGTGCCCGCCAAGCGTCTTGTTGTCCAGTCTCATTTCAGTCATGCTGATGCAGGAGCTCAGGTTTGCTGGCAATGTGCCGGAGAAGGAGTTTTTGCTCAAGTAGAGCCAGCGCAGGCGACGGAGGCGGCCGAGGCTTGCTGGAATGTCCCCGTATAGCGAGTTGACACCCAGGTCGAGCATCCGCAGGAACGTGAGGTTCCCGATTGCCGGGGAGAGCGCTCCGGTGAGCCCGGCGCCGCTCAATCTTAGTTCCACCACCCGCGCAGGCCTCCGGTGGTTGCATGTCACGCCTTTCCAGCTGCAGAAGCCGGTGCTGCTGTTCCAGGAGGGCAGCGAGCCGCCATGGCTGAGGTGCGCTTTGAAAGCAAGCAATGCGGCCTCATCGCCGGCGTTCACAAGGACGATCAACAGGACGGCAACAAGTGAGCATAGCAAGCTCATGGCGATGCGATCACCTCTATTTTTGTGTCCCTCTTTGCATGTGCTCTTGGTTTGGTTTGGAAGAAGCATTTGCGTGTTCCATATATATGCTAGCTTAGCTTAGTTGGTCATGTGGGTGTTGCAAGTGCTGTGGTAATAATATTTCTGTCCGTCAGCACAGCTCTCAAAATCTCTACCTTTTGTACCATCTGTCAGCAAAGCAAAGGCTGTTGAGCAAAGACTTATGGTTTTGAAAAAGTTGGTAGTATGACCGTAAGTCCGTGTAATCTTCCAGTCTCCGATGTCTTATAATTAACCTTTACATATATTGGGTCATACAAGTCCCTGATGAAAGGCCGGCCCTGATGGGCATGTTGCACTTGATAAACGGAGGTGAAGAGCAGGTTCTAGAGCAGCGAAGGGAACTGCCTCGAGGAGCGGCGACGTGGTGCGCCCATCGGTGGGGAGCCTGGCCAACGCCGGCGGCGGCAACGTGGAGGCGGCCGCTCCACTCGGTCCTCGGCGGGGGCGGATCGTCTCGGATCTCGACGGTGGGAGAGGCGGCGGCGGCGGCGTCTCCCTTAGGAGTAGAGATTAGAAACTGAACCGGTGGGGTGGGGGACGGGACGAAAAAAACCCAGGAAAAGTGGTGGGACGAAATAAAACCAACGAAAAATAACCGACAGACTATTCACCAATTGTTCCATTAGGAGTAGAGATAGTTAAGCTTACATATATTGGGTCATACAAGTCCCTGATGAAAGGCCGGCCCTGATGGGCATGTTGCACTTGATAAACGGAGGTGAAGAGCAGGTTTTGCCGGCCACGCACGTACGATGGGACCGAGTTTGCCATCCCAACACATATGTACGTCGCCTGCCATCGCACCGAGTCAAAGAAATCATTAGGTCGATCGTCACTGATTATTTTTATTTTTGCGGGGTCGTCACTGATTATTTTTATTTTTGCGGGGTCGTCACTGGATGAAGCTTGATGGGTTCCTCGGTGCGTCGCCGACGCCTGCCGGCCCGGAGGTAGTCTTTTTGCGCCTCCTAACTTCCTACTTTCATGAAACAAACTTTTATTTATACCAAAGCCCACCCGTGCAATTAGATTGGCGGTTGTTAACCAATTAATTTAATTATTCTATTTTAACCTTGAAGGATGCTACAACACTCGGCCATCCAGAGCTCCTCAGCGACGCGCCGTTCCTCGCCGTCCGATCTCGGTAGATTCTTTTCTAGGCCGTTTGATCTTTGACTCTGAGTTTTACCTCGGCCTTTGTTTCACGCGCAGAAGCCGGGTGTGAAAAGTGCAGGTCGGAGAGAGGAGTCAACACGTGGGTTGCCTTTTTTTTTTTACCGCTGGAGCTCAAATTGAGCGTCCGCGGGAACGTGAGGTTCCTGATGGCCGGCCTCCGGTGACGGCACGTCGCGCCTCCCCAGCTGAAGAAGCCGATGCCGCTGTTCCAGGAGGCCAGCGAGCCGCTATGGCTGAGCTGCGCTTTGAAAGCAAGCAACGCAGCCTCATCACCGGCGGCGCTCACAACAATGATCAAAAGGACGACAACAAGTTACGACCATAGCAAGCTCATTGCGGTCTGTGTCCCACTTGCATGCGCTCTTGGTTTGGTTTCCAAAAGTAGCATTTGCCTGTTCCATATATAGTAGTACTAGCTTACTTGGTCATCAAACTCTTATTCCTGTTATAGAATGTCTCAAAATGTCCAAATTGATGCAGAGTTTACCATCATCGGATATAATATATCGGCAAGACTTGATCGCTTCGAAAAGTTAGTATGACCATAGGCTTATAGTTTACATTGGGTCACATGAGGCCGGCGCAGTTGCAGTCTGGTATAAATAAAATATAAAATAAAAATAATGGCCTGCCGGCCGGCCCTGATGGGCATGTTGCATTTTATAGACCAAGGAGGTTGTGAAGAAAAGGTTGCCGGCCGCGCATCTCGTCGTGGCCGTGCATCAACTTGTATACAAAATAATGTTGTTGCAAGAAACATAGAAGCAAGAGATATTTTTTAAGGAAGGTATCCCGGCCTCTATATGAGAGTGATGCATGCAGCCAATTTATTAAAACAAAGTACGAAAACAAGGTCTCAGATCTGGCTCACAAAAATAGCCTAGAAATAATAAAAAGTAAAAAAAGATGCCACAACAGGCGAAAAATATAGGCTACGATGACTAACCACCTAGCCTATTATTAGCTCGTCATCCAAATATGTTGAAGATAATCCGTGCTACTATCTTCCACCGGTTGCACCTAGTAACCAAAAGTTTCTCGGAGTCCGCATGAGTGAGTAACGATCACATACGGATCCAAGCAGTGGTTCTGTAGATAACATGTAGAAAGTGGTTAATTTTTTTCCCAAAGATGATATCATTTCTGCAATTTCATATAGCCTAAAATAGTGCACATATCCCTATCCAAATATGCCCCACAATATTTAGAGCCACTCCATGTAGCCACATCTCAAATAACGCGTTGGTGCTAATAGGAGGATTATTGACGGCTATATGAAGAGTATGCAAGAAAAGTTTGGCTAACGTACAGTGTAAAAAGAGGTGTTGAATCGTTTCATTATGGTCACAAAAACAACATCGGGAACTATCGACCAATCTTCGCTTTACCAAGTTATCCTTACTTAATATTACTCCTTTGTGCACAAACCACATGAATATTTTAATTCTAAGCTGTACTTTAATCTTTCAGATGTGGAGAGACTGCGGAATTGGCCCAGAATCAATTAGGTCCAAGTACATAAATTTCACCATGAAACTACCGTTCCTAGGCTGTTCCCAATGAATGGTATCTGATTGGTCCGAATGTTGAACATCCATCAACCTGCGGATCAAATGCAACCAAGAGTTCCACCGTTCTTCCACCAAAGACCTCCTGAATTGGATATTAAGGGGGACCGACTGTAATACTGTAGCCACATAGGCTTCCTTGCATTGTAGAATATTTTACAGTGGGATATTCGATGGCTAAGGGCGTCTAACCTGGCCATGCATCTTCCTAGAATCTAGTCATGTTACCATTGCTAATAATAAAATTTCATCCTATGAAAAAAGGTTTCTTTCATCCTCATTAACCCCTTCCAAACTGGTGAATCATTAGGTCAAGCGTTAACCTGGGCCAAAGTCTTGGAATGTAGGTACTTATTACGCACAATTTGTACCCATGTTCCCTCAGTCTCAACATATAAGCTAAATAACCATTTGCTTAGGAGACACTTATTTTTAACTTCTAAGTTCTCGATCCCTAACCCACCTTGGTCTTTGGGCCTGCAAATGATATTCAATCTGGCAAATCTGTATTTCTTCTTAACCTCATCAGATTGCCAGAAAAAACAAGATCGATAGAAATCTAATTTTTCCGTACCCCTACCGGTACTTCAAAGAATGATAGAAGGAACATCGGCAAGCTAGAGAGAACCGAGTTAGTAAACACAAGCCGACCTCCATAAGACATAAGCTTTCCTTTCCAGCAACTTAGTCGTTTTTCAAATCGATCTTGAGTACACTTCCACTCCTTATTCGATAATTTGCGGTGATGAATTGGAATCCCTAAGTAGCTGAACGGTAGGGACACCATTTCACAACCAAGCAGTTGTCTGTAAGCATCATGTTCCTCTTTGGCTCTCCCAAAGCAGAATAACTCACTTTTGTTGAAATTGATTTTGAGTCCCGAGAAAATGAAAACATGAACAATAATTTGTGAACAATTTATTAAAACAGGAACATTTTTTGAAAATTGTCAAAATTTTGAAAAGAAAACATTCAAACATTTTTTGTAAAACAAGAACATTTTGGGAAATTCCCAAACATTTTTTTTAAAATGCGAAATTTGTTGAATTTTGGAACAATTTTTTAAAACACAAACATTTTTTGAAATTTTGAACTTTTTAAAAATAGGAACATTTTTGGAAAATTTCGAACAATTTTCGAAAATGATCTTTAAAAAATAAACTTGAAAAAGGAAAAAATAAACGAAAAAACAAACAAAAAGAAAAAAAATAGAAAGAAGAAAAGGAAACAGAAAAGCGGAAAAAAGAAAAAGGAAAACCAAAAACCAAAAAACCCAAGAAGAAACAGGATCAAAACCAGCTGGCTAGATTTTGTATAATGGGCTGGCCCATTGCTAGCGATGCGGTGCTTCACCAGTGCGTTGCGTCGGCATTTTGACGCAATGAGCGGCGTATAGGGTTTTCCCTTCCATTCTGTGAGCTGGAGTCAACCATTTCATCCGTTAGATTTTGTTGCAGCTTCCTGTGCACTAGTTAGGAGCACTTCTTTACTTTTGTGAATCCCTTATTCTTGATAGAAATATAAAGGTCCACATCCAAATCAATTCAAAACTGAATTTACCGACTCCCGAATTTCTGACAAGGCAGATGCAGGAGCCTTACATCCTCGTACGCAAATAACATGAAGTCGTCAACCGGTGGAAACAAGAAAATGCAGTAATCAGCCTTCGTGATAGGCAAGATGCCATCATATAGCTTTCCTCTGCAATCATATAGCTTTCGTGATAGGCAAGATGCCATCACATAGCTTTCTGACAATCATATGGCCTCTGAACTGCAGTGTCTTACTCCCACCCCTATATACAAAAATGAGCAAAGCCTAATCACGCTCACCCCTGCAACAAAAAATGCAGACTCTCACCTCCATGAATCCGTGCTGCGCAAGCTGCGATGCAGCGCCAAGCGCTCGGCGGACAAGTCCATGAGCTTGCGCCGCAGCTCTCGCCTTGCTGCCAAGAAGCCGCGAGTCTTCACAGACATGACCACAAAGGCCGTCCGCGCCAAGGCAAAGCGTCTCACTGCCACAGATGTTGCTAAGGCGCTCAAAGACGCCATTCGCGATGCTAAGCTCGACATCCCCGACGCTCCGCCAGCACCTGCCGCAGCACTGGCGGATATCGCCAGGCTTTGCGGGGCTGATGACGCCGCCGCGGACTCCATTGCACGTGCCGATCTCACGGATGATGGTGCTCCCGACGTTGTGCCATGATGCTCCCAATCAACCATGCATGCCTACACGGCGTCCCGACGGTGACCAGCCGTCCATACCGCGGCCCTACATCCAGGGTCTATCTATTCCACCACGCGTGTGTACGGAGCAATCACCTGTTTTGCTTCACTTATCTGCTAGTATCCCAAATGTACCCCGTGGCTACCTGTACCCTACTATGTCTAGATGCCAGTCTGTTTCTCCATGAGTAGTGCAACTCTCTCTCTTTGCTCTTGGAATGTAAGAGGCTTAGGCGAGGAAACAAAATGCGCTGATATCCTCTCTGAACTAATCAGTATCAACCCTCATTGTGCACTCTTACAAGAATCTAAGTTAAATGACATCAATGACCGAAAATTCAACTCCTTCCTACCACGTTCTCTCGACCAAAGAATTTTCCTACCCGCGAACGGTTCGGCCGGCGGAACGATCTCCGCCTTTAATAAAAATTACTTCTCCCTAATTTCCTACTCCCATCATACGTATGCAACATCCATTAAACTCACGTCACTCGCTCACCCCCTCCCATTTGTCATGACAAACATCTATGCCCCCTCAAATCGTAACCTTAAACATGCATTCCTCAATGAGCTCAATCTAATTAAAGAGGACGACCACACCCCATGGCTAATTGTCGGAGATTTCAACCTCATTCGTTTCTCCTACGAAAATAATAAACGCAACTTTCGCCAACGGGATGCAGACGCCTTCAACTCCACGATCAACACCCTAGCACTAATCGAACTACCCCTACCAGACAGACGCTTTACTTGGTCCAACAAACGAGCTTCTCCAACACTCGAACGACTAGACCGAGCTTTCATCAATCTGGCTTGGAATAATGTCTTCCCCAATACAACTCTGTCTTCTTTGCCACGAATTACTTCAGATCACGTTCCACTAATGATAAATATTCAAACAACTGTCCCAAAACCACGCCACTTTAGATTCGAATCCGCATGGACTCTCTCCACTGCTTGTCAGCAAATAATACAAAAATGTTGGGCCCCAAACCAACGATCAACCCAACGATTAACATCCGCCACTGCCCTTGCGAAAACCCTAAAAAGAACAAGGTATGACCTAAAAACCTGGGCCTCCAAGCGATCGCCTGCACACCTTCACGAGACGGCTGCAAAAGAAATCATTAATCTCATCGATCTAAAGGAAGAGGCTCGAACTCTATCCAACGCCGAAAAATGCTACGCCTAGTTGTCTCACAAGCCCCGCACTCAGCTATTGCTGAAAAGATTGCCTTCTGGAAACAAAGAGGAAAGGTACGAGCTGCAATTGACGGAGAGAAAAACACACAATATTTTCACGCTGCCGCATCTCAGCGTCTTCGCAAGAATACTATAACTTCTCTTCTAACTGATGGATCTGAATACCACTCTCATGCTCAAAAAGCGACCATCCTCAAAGACCATTTCACAGCAATTATCGGGTCAGCCCCACGCACCTCCTGGTCCTTCGATCCCAAGAAATACTACACACATACATTACCGCAACTTACCACGCTCGACGCCACCTTCACACTAGATGAAATTAAAAATGCTTTCCTCCAAATGAACCCGCTGGCTAGCCCAGGACCGGATGGCTTCGGCCCGCTTTTTTTACAGAAAATATTGGAACTTGGTAAAGGCTCACATCCACTCCTTCACGACGGACTTCCAAAACCTCAACGCTCAAACTGAAAGCCTCAACAGAGCCCACCTCATTCTTCTACCAAAAAAAGATAAGGCAAACACTCCTGACGCCTACCGCCCGATCTCCCTACAAAATTGTCCCATCAAAGCCGTTGCAAAGGTGCTTACCAATAGACTAAAACCGATAATACCACTGCTTGTCCATGGGAACCAAACTGGTTTGATTCCAGGGCGTAGCATAGCTGAAAATTTTATCTTCGCGGCTGATCTCATAAGTGCCTGCCATTCCAGAAAAGCCCCAACCATGGTCATCAAATTGGACTTTAGCAAAGCCTTCGACTCCCTCTCTTGGGACTCTCTCGCCTCCATTTTACGTTGTCGTGGCTTCCCGCCAAAATTCTCAGCATGGGTTCATAACCTCCTAGCAACTGGGAAAACTGCTGTCATGCTGAATGGGATCCCCGGAAGCTGGATAAATTGCAAAAATGGGCTCAGGCAGGGTGACCCTGTCTCGCCCTACCTCTTCATCATCGTTGCTGATCTCCTACAACAAATGATCCAACAAGACTGTGACCTAGCTCATCTCAGTCACCCCCTGTTCGCGCATCTCCCGCGCACCATTTTACAATACGCTGATGACACCCTCATCATCGCCAAGGCATCCAGTGGCGCTGCTCAACAGTTAAAAAACATCCTTCAGGATTTCGCTATGGCCACTTGCCTTACTATCAACTTCACAAAAACGACTTACGTACCCATGCATGTTAGCTCTTCCATGGCAGACTCCATTGCCTCCACCTTGCAATGCCCAACCTCAAAATTTCCGCAGATCTACCTAGGCCTCCCCCTAACACCTACGCGACTGCCTACAAATGCCTTCTTACCGATCATCGAACGCTGCCGTAAATTTCTAACAGGTTGGCGCGCAAAAATCCTTTCCAAAGGAGATAGGCTCATCCTATTATCGGCGGTCCTCGACTCCCTTCTTGTCTACTTCATGTCAGTCTTCCCCATCCCCAAAAGTGTGCTTAAAACCCTAGACTCTATTCGACGAGCTTTTTTTTGGGCCGCGGAAGAAACATGCACTGGTGCTCAATGCTTAGTTGCCTGGAAAAATGTGTGTAAACCAAAGAATTGTGGTGGTCTAGGGCTAAAAAATCTCCACAAGCAGAACAAATGCTTACTTATGATATTTGCTATAAAATCTCTCTTACCAGACACAACACCGTGGCTAGAATGGACCGCTTTGCAACACCCAAATGCCCTCATTGCTCCACAAAATAGCCAATCCTTCATTTGCAGAACAATAAATCAACAGCTGCCAACACTCCATGCCATCTCATTTGTACTTGCAAATTCAGGCACTAACACCTACTTCTGGCTAGATACTTGGTTACACATGTTGGGGAACATAGCAGAAATTCAAAATTTTCCTACGTGTCACCAAGATCTATCATTCATCACATCCTTTTGGCCATATCACATCACATAGCATACCCTGCAAAAACAAGTTAGACGTCCTCTAATTGTTGTTTGCATGTTTTACGTGGCTGCTATGGGTTACTAGCAAGAACGTTTCTTACCTACGCAAAGACCACAACGTGATATACCAATTGCTATTTACCCTTCATAAGGACCCTTTTCATCAAATATGTTCCGACTAAAGTAGGAGAGACAGACACCCGCCAGCCACCTTATGCAACTAGTGCATGTTTGTCGGTGGAACCGGTCTCACGTAAGAGTACGTGTAAGGTTGGTCCGGGCCGCTTCATCCCACAATACCGTCGAAACAAGATTGGACTAGTAACGATAAGCTTATTGAACAAAATCAACGCCCACAACTACTTTGTGTTCTACTCGTGCAAAGAATCTACGCAATAGACCTAGCTCATGATGCCACTGTTGGGGAACGTAGCAGAAATTCAAAATTTTCCTATGTGTCACCAAGATCTATCTATGGAGAGACTAGCAACGAGGGGAAGGAGAGTGCATCTACATACCCTTGTAGATCGCTAAGCGGAAGCGTTCAAGTGAACGGGGTTGATGGAGTCGTACTCATCGTGATTCAAATCACCGATGATCAAGTACCGAAAGGACGACACCTCCGCGTTTAACACACGTACAGCCCGGTGACGTCTCCCATGCCTTGATCCAGCAAGGAGAGAGGGAGAGGTTGAGGAAGACTCCATCCAGCAGCAGCACAACGGTGTGGTTGTGATGGAGGAGCGTGGCAATACTGCAGGGCTTCGCCAAGCACCGCGAGATATGAGGAGAAAGAGAGGGAGGGCTGCACCAACAGGCAGAGATCGAATCACGTGTTATGGGCAGCCCTAGGCCTCACTATATATAGGGGAGAGGGAGGAGGGTGCGCCCCCTCTAGGGTTCCCACCCTAGGGGGTGCGGCAGCCCTAGATGGGAAAGGGGCGGCGGCCAAGGGAGGATTCCCTCCCCCCCAAGGCACCTAGGAGGTGCCTTCCCCTCCTAGGACTCTTCCTTAGGGTTCCCCCTTCACCCTAGGCGCATGGGCCATGAGGGAAGTGGCGCCCCAGCCCACTTTGGGCTGGATCCCTTCCCACTTCAGCCCATGGGACCCTCCGGGATAGGTGGCCCCACCCGGTGGACCCCCGGGACCCTTCCGGTGGTCCCGGTATAATACCGATGACCCCGAAACTTGTCCCGATGGCCGAAACAGGACTTCCTATATATAAATCTTTACCTCCGGACCATTCCGGAACTCCTCGTGACGTCCGGGATCTCATCCGGGACTCCGAACAACATTCGGTAACCACATACAAGCTTCCTTTATAACCCTAGCGTCATCGAACCTTAAGTGTGTAGACCCTACGGGTTCGGGAGACATGCAGACATGACCGAGATGTTCTCCGGTCAATAACCAACAGCGGGATCTGGATACCCATGTAGGCTCCCACATGTTCCACGATGATCTCATCGGATGAACCACGATGTCAAGGACTCAATCGATCCCGTATACAATTCCCTTTGTCTAGCGGTATTGTACTTGCCCGAGATTCGATCGTCGGTATACCGATACCTTTCAATCTCGTTACCGGCAAGTCTCTTTACTCGTTCGGTAACACATCATACCGTGATCAACCCCTTGGTCACATTGTGCACATTATGATGATGTCCTACCGAGTGGGCCCAGAGATACCTCTCCATTTACACGGAGTGACAAATCCCAGTCTCGATTCGTGCCAACCCAACAGACACTTTTGGAGATACCTGTAATGCACCTTTATAGCCACCCAGTTACGTTGTGACGTTTGATACACCCAAAGCATTCCTACGGTATCCGGGAGTTGCACAATCTCATGGTCTAAGGTAAAGATACTTGACATTAGAAAAGCTTCAGCATACGAACTACACGATCTCTATGCTAGGCTTAGGATTGGGTCTTGTCCATCACATCATTCTCCTAATGATGTGATCCCGTTATCAATGACATCCAATGTCCATGGTCAGGAAACCGTAACCATCTATTGATCAACGAGCTAGTCAACTAGAGGCTTACTAGGGACATGGTGTTGTCTATGTATTCACACGTGTATTACGATTTCCGGATAATACAGTTATAGCATGAATAAAAGACTATTATCATGAACAAAGAAATATAATAATAACATATTTATTATTGCCTCTAGGGCATATTTCCAACAGTCTCCCACTTGCACTAGAGTCAATAATCCAGTTCACATCGATATGTGATTAACACTCAAGGTCACATCCCCATGTGACTAACACCCAAGAGTTCTGGGTTTGATCATGTTATGCTTGTGAGAGAGGTTATAGTCAATCGGGTCTGAACCTTTCAGATCCGTGTGTGCTTTACAAATCTCTAGGTCATATTGTAAATGCTGCTTCCACACTCCACTTGGAGCTACTCCAAATGGTTGCTCCACTATACGTATCTGGTTTGCTACTCAGAGTCATTCGGATAGGTGTTAAAGCTTGCATCGACGTAACCTTTACGACGAACTCTTTTACCACCTCCATAATCGAGAAAATTCCTTAGTCCACTAGTTACTAAGGATAACTTTGACCGCTGTCTGTGATCCATTCTTGATCACCTTTTGTACCCTCTTGCCAGACAAGCGGCAAGGCACATATCAGGTGCGGTACACAGCATAGCATACTGTAGAGCCTACGTCTAAAGCATAGGGGACGACCTTCGTCCTTTCTCTCTTTTCTGCCGAGGTCGAGCTTTAAGTCTTAACTTCGTACCTTTACAACTCAGGCAAGAACTTCTTCTTTGACTGATCCATCTTGAACACCTTCAAGATCATGTCAAGGTATGTGCTCATTTGAAAGTATTATTAAGCATTTTGATCTATCCTTATAGATCTTGATGCTCAATGTTCAAGTAGCTTAATCCAGGTTTTCTTTTAAAAAACACCTTTCAAATAACCCTATATGCTTTCTAGAAAATCATTTCTGATCATCAATATGTCAACAACATATACTCATCAGAAATTCTATAGTGCTCCCACTCACTTCTTTGGAAATACAAGTTTCTCATAAACTTTGTATAAACCCAAAATCTTTGATCATCTTATCAAAGTGCACATTCCAACTCCGAGATGCTTACTCCAGTCCATGGAAGGATCGCTAGAGCTAGCATTCCTTTTAGCATCCTTAGGATCGACAAAACCTTTTTGATTGTATTACATACAACCTTTCCTTACGAAAACTGGTAAGGAAACTCGTTTTGACATCCATCTGCCAGATTTCATAAATGCAGCTAATGCTAACATGAATCCGACGGACTTAGGCATCTCTACGGATGAGAAAATCTCATCGTAGTCAACTCCTTGAACTTGTGAAAAAACTCTTCGCCACAAGTCGAGCTTCATAGACGGTGACGTTACCGTCCACGTCCGTCTTCTTCTTAAAGATCCATTTATCTTAATGGCTTGCCGATCATTGGGCAAGTCCACCAAAGTCCATGCTTT
Organism: Triticum aestivum; assembly: GCF_018294505.1. Lineage (NCBI taxonomy): Eukaryota > Viridiplantae > Streptophyta > Magnoliopsida > Poales > Poaceae > Triticum > Triticum aestivum. The sequence continues at coordinate 18,301,065 of NC_057810.1, forward strand.
GTTCTGATACATGGATCCTATCTCAGATTTCATGGTTTCTTAACCATTTGTCGGAATTTGGGCCCACCATCGCTTCTCCATAGCTCGTAGGTTCATTGTTGTCTAGCAACATGACTTCTAAGACAGGATTACGTACCACTCTGAAGTAGTACGCATCCTTGTCATCCCACGAGGTTTGGGAATGACTTGATCTGAAGTCTCATGATCAATATCATAAGCTTCCACTTCAATTGGTGTAGGTGCCACAGGAACAACTCTTTCTGCCCTGCTATACACTAGTTGTAGTGACGGTTCAATAACCTCATCAAGTCTCCACCATCCTACCACTCAATTCTTTCAAGAGAAACTTTTCCTCGTGAAAGGACCCGATTCAAGAAATAATCCATATTGCTTTTGGATCTGAATTAGGAGGTATACCCAACTGTTTCGGGTGTCCTATGAAGATGCATTTTATCCGCTTTGGGTTCGAGCTTATCAGCCTGAAACTTTTCCACATAAGCGTCGCAGCCCCAAACTTTTAAGAAATGACAGCTTAGGTTTCCCTAAACCATAGTTCATATGGTGTCATCTCATCGGAATTACGTGGTGTCCTATTTAAAATGAATGTGGTTGTCTCTAATGCCTCACCCATGAACAATAGTGGTAATTTGATAAGAGACATCATGGTACGCACCATACCCAATAGGGTGCAACTATGATGTTCGGACACACCATCACACTATGGTGTTCCAGGCGGTATTAATTGCAAAACAATTTTCACAATGTCTTAATTGTGTGCCAAAACTCGTAACTCAGATATTCATCTCTATGATCATATCATAGATATTCTATCCTCTTGTCACGAAGATCTTAAACTTCACTCTGAAATTACTTGAACCATTCAATAATTCAGACTTGTGTTTCATCAAGTAAATATACTCAACATCTACTCGAATCATCTGTGAAGTAAGAACATAACGATATTCACTGCATGCCTCAGCACTCATTGGACTGCAGACATCAAAATGTGTTACTTCCAACAAGTTGCTATCTTGTTCCATCTTACTGAAAACGAGGCTTTCAGTCATCTTGCCCATGTGGTATGATTTGCATGTCTCAAGTGATTCAAAATCAAGTGAGTTCAAACGGTCCATTTGCATGGAGTTTCTTCATGCATATACACCAATAGACATGGTTCGCATGTCTCAAACTTTTCAAAAACGAGTGAGTCCAAAGATCCATCAACATGGAGCTTCTTCATGCGTTTTATACCATTATGACTTACATGGCAGTGCCACAAGTAAGTGGTACTATCATTACTATCTTATATCTTTTGGCATGAAAATGTGTATCACTACGATCGAGATTCAATAAACCATTCCTTTAGGTGCAAGACCATTGAAGGTATTATTCAAATAAATAGAGTAACCATTATTCTCTTTAAATGAATAACCGTATTGCGATAGACATAATCCAATCATGTCTATGCTCAACGCAAACACCAAATAACAATTATTTAGGTTTAACACCAGTCTCGATGGTAGAGGGTGCGTGCGATGCTTGATCATATCAACATTGGAAACACTTCCAACACATATCGTCAGCTCACCTTTAGCTAGTCTCCGTTTATTCCGTAGCTTTTATTTCGAGTTACTAACACTTAGCAACCGAACCGGTATCTAATACCCTGGTGCTACTAGGAGTACTAGTAAAGTACACATCAACACAATGTATATCCTATATACTTCTATCGACCTTGCCAGCCTTCTCATCTACCAAGTATCTAGGGTAATGCTGCTCCAGTGGCTGTTCCCTTATTACAGAAGCACTTAGTCTCGGGTTTGGGTTCAACCTTGGGTTTCTTCACTAGAGCAGCATCTGATTTGCCGTTTCATGAAGTATCCCTTCTTGCCCTTGCCCTTCTTGAAACTAGTGGTTTCACCAACCATCAACAATTTATGCTCCTTCTTGATTTCTACTTTCGCGGTGTCAAACATCACGAATATCTCAAGGATCATCATATCTATCCCTGATTTGTTATAGTTCATCACAAAGCTCTAGCAGCTTGGTGGTAATGACTTTGGAGAAACATCACTATCTAATCTGGAAGATCAACTCCCGCTCGATTCAAGTGATTGTTGCACTCAGACAATCTGAGCACAAGCTCAACGATTGAGCTTTTCTCCCTTAGTTTGCAGGCTAAGAAAATCGTCGGAGGTCTCATACCTCTTGACGTGGGCACGAGCCTGAAATCCCAATTTCAGCCCTTGAAACATCTCATATGTTCCGCGATGTTTCGAAAACGTCTTTGGTGCCTCAACTCTAAACCATTTAACTGAACTATCACGTAGTTATCAAAACGTGTATGTCCGATGTTCGCAACATCCACAAACAACGTTTGGGGTTCAGCACACTGAGCAGTGCATTAAGGACATAAGCTTTCTACTGTCCGCATAATTGCAACTATCAACTTTCAACTATATTTTCTCTAGGAACATATCTAAACAGTGGAACTAAAGCGCGAGCTTACGACATAATTTGCAAAGATCTTTTGACTATGTTCAGGATAATTAAGTTCATCTTATGAACTCCCACTCAGATAGACATCCCTCTGGTCATCTAAGTGATTACATGATCCGAGTCAACTAGGCCGTGTCCGATCATCACGTGAGACGGACTAGTCATCATCGGTGAACATCTTCATGTTGATCGTATCTACTATACGACTCATGCTCGACCTTTCGGTCTCCGTGTTCCGAGGCCATGTCTGTACATGCTAGGCTCGTCAAGTTAACCCTAAGTGTATTGCATGTGTAAATCTGTCTTACACCCGTTGTATGTGAACGTAAGGATCTATCACACCCGATCATCACGTGGTGCTTCGAAACGACGAACTGTAGCAACGGTGCACAGTTAGGGGAGAACACTTCTTGAAATTGTTGTAAGGGATCATCTTATTTACTACCGTCGTTCTAAGTAAACAAGATGCATAAACATAATAAACATCACATGCAATTATATAGTAGTGACATGATATGGCCAATATCATATAGCTCCATTTGATCTCCATCTTCGGGGCTCCATGATCATCATCGTCACCGGCATGACACCATGATCTCCATCATCATGATCTCCATCATCGTGTCTTCATGAAGTTGTCTCGCCAACTATTACTTCTACTACTATGGCTACCGTTTAGCAATAAAGTAAAGTAATTACATGGCGTTGTTCAATGACACGCAGGTCATACAATAAATTTAAGACAACTCCTATGGCTCCTGCCGGTTGTCATACTAATCGACATGCAAGTCGTGAATCCTATTACAAGAACATGATCAATCTCATACATCACATATATCATTCATCACATCCTTTTGGCCATATCACATCACATAGCATACCCTGCAAAAACAAGTTAGACGTCCTCTAATTGTTGTTTGCATGTTTTACGTGACTGCTATGGGTTACTAGCAAGAACGTTTCTTACCTACGCAAAGACCACAACGTGATATACCAATTGCTATTTACCCTTCATAAGGACCCTTTTCATCAAATCTATTCCGACTAAAGTAGGAGAGACAGACACCCGCCAGCCACCTTATGCAACTAGTGCATGTTTGTCGGTGGAACCGGTCTCACGTAAGAGTACGTGTAAGGTCGGTCCGGGCCGCTTCATCCCACAATACCGTCGAAACAAGATTGGACTAGTAACGGTAAGCTTATTGAACAAAATCAACGCCCACAACTACTTTGTGTTCTACTCGTGCAAAGAATCTACGCAATAGACCTAGCTCATGATGCCACTGTTGGGGAACGTAGCAGAAATTCAAAATTTTCCTACGTGTCACCAAGATCTATCTATGGAGAGACTAGCAACGAGGGGAAGGAGAGTGCATCTACATACCCTTGTAGATCGCTAAGCGGAAGCGTTCAAGTGAACGGGGTTGATGGAGTCGTACTCATCGTGATTCAAATCACCGATGATCAAGTACCGAAAGGACGGCACCTCCGCGTTTAACACACGTACAGCCCGGTGACGTCTCCCATGCCTTGATCCAGCAAGGAGAGAGGGAGAGGTTGAGGAAGACTCCATCCAGCAGCAGCACAACGGCGTGGTGGTGATGGAGGAGCGTGGAAATACTGCAGGGCTTCGCCAAGCACCGCGAGATATGAGGAGAAAGAGAGGGAGGGCTGCACCAACAGGCAGAGATCGAATCACGTGTTATGGGCAGCCCTAGGCCTCACTATATATAGGGGAGAGGGAGGAGGGTGCTCCCCCTCTAGGGTTCCCACCCTAGGGGGTGCGGCAGCCCTAGATGGGAAAGGGGCGGTGGCCAAGGGAGGATTCCCTCCCCCCCAAGGCACCTAGGAGGTTCCTTCCCCTCCTAGGACTCTTCCTTAGGGTTCCCCCTTCACCCTAGGCGCATGGGCCATGAGGGAAGTGGCGCCCCAGCCCACTTTGGGCTGGATCCCTTCCCACTTCAGCCCATGGGACCCTCCGGGATAGGTGGCCCCACCCGGTGGACCCCCGGGACCCTTCCGGTGGTCCCGGTATAATACCGATGACCCCGAAACTTGTCCCGATGGCCGAAACAGGACTTCATATATATAAATCTTTACCTCCGGAGCATTCCGGAACTCCTCGTGACGTCCGGGATCTCATCCGGGACTCTGAACAACATTCGGTAACCACATACAAGCTTCCTTTATAACCCTAGCGTCATTGAACCTTAAGTGTGTAGACCCTACGGGTTCGGGAGACATGCAGACATGACCGAGATGTTCTCCGGTCAATAACCAACAGCGGGATCTGGATACCCATGTTGGCTCCCACATGTTCCACGATGATCTCATCGGATGAACCACGATGTCAAGGACTCAATCGATCCCGTATACAATTCCCTTTGTCTAGCGGTATTGTACTTGCCCGAGATTCGATCGTCGGTATACCGATACCTTGTTCAATCTCGTTACCGGCAAGTCTCTTTACTCGTTCCGTAACACATCATCCCGTGATCAACCCCTTGGTCACATTGTGCACATTATGATGATGTCCTACCGAGTGGGCCCAGAGATACCTCTCCGTTTACACGGAGTGACAAATCCCAGTCTCGATTCGTGCCAACCCAACAGACACTTTCGGAGATACCTGTAATGCACCTTTATAGCCACCCAGTTACGTTGTGACGTTTGATACACCCAAAGCATTCCTACGGTATCCGGGAGTTGCACAATCTCATGGTCTAAGGAAAAGATACTTGACATTAGAAAAGCTTCAGCATACGAACTACACGATCTCTATGCTAGGCTTAGGATTGGGTCTTGTCCATCACATCATTCTCCTAATGATGTGATCCCGTTATCAATGACATCCAATGTCCATGGTCAGGAAACCGTAACCATCTATTGATCAACGAGCTAGTCAACTAGAGGCTTACTAGGGACATGGTGTTGTCTATGTATTCACACGTGTATTACGATTTCCGGATAATACAGTTATAGCATGAATAAAAGACTATTATCATGAACAAAGAAATATAATAATAACATATTTATTATTGCCTCTAGGGCATATTTCCAACAACATAGCCAGCCACTTGCTACTTTATTCCCCTGCCTATACTCACACACCACTATCCCACTAGCTCATGTGGCTGCTGTCCTGAATCATGGTTTGGAAACAATCCTACGGAATCGCCTAACATCTGATGCTGCTACCGAGTTGTGCTCTTTGTTGTCTCTCATGCAGGATTTTCGGTTGACGACAGGACCGGATGAGCGCTACCTAAATGGTGGCCTGCGCTTCTCCACGAGGGCGGCATACGCGCTGATCATGGGCTCCAACGACGATGATGACGACGTGCATGCCGTGGCCATCTGGTCTTCATGCGTTCCAAATCGCGTGAAGATCTTTGCATGGCTCCTGTTTCGAGATCGACTCAACTCAAAATGCAACCTTCTGCGCAAGCATATCGTCACCGACTCTCTATGCCCGCGCTGCAGACATGATGGTGAAACCAGCGCCCACATATTCCTGGAATGTCCGCTTGCACAACGTATTTGGCAAAGGATCGGCCTCTCTCCTTCGAGTTGCATTGATAGACTCTGGGACTGCCATCTACCTACTCAGGTAGATGCGGTCATCTGGCACTCCGTCCTCCTCATCATCCTATGGAAGATTTGGGACTCCAGAAACACTATGACCTTCAAGCAACAAAATCATCACAGTATTATCACTCTCAGGCGAATCGTCGATGACCTAATGCTCTGGACACACCAGATGAAGAAACCAGTGCACAAACAGGCCACCTCTTCCTGGCGTTCCTACCTCTTATCACGACTACACGTGCTCATGTAATTCCTCTTTGTAATCAGTCTGACGATGGGTTACAAACTTGAGAAATATATTCAGGTGGGGAGCTCCCCCCCCCCCCCGGGTGATTTTTCAAAAAAAAAACCTAGGAAATTAGAATCAAGGAAAACAAGAGGAGCAGTTATTACAGAACAATAATTTGTTCAGTGATATCTAATGCCCAAGAAGGCAATTATTTGATCATGGAGCCCAAGAAAGATTATTTAATTAGCAGAGGACACACAGAACAAGAAGTTGCTATGTACAACATCATCCATACATCTGACGCCTTGTAGGAGATAACTTGGCCATACTAAGCAGTGCACGATAACAGTTATTTCTGGCTTGGCCATAGCATTTGCTTCTGACAATCTGACTGGAAGCTTACGCTGATCATCAAATGTGTGGTTCCTTTTCTGGGTTTGCAGAATTATATTCAAGTGAAGTTCTTAAAAGGGTTCGGCAAAGATGCTACCTCACGATTTATATTGGGTATTCCACTGCCACGTCTCCTCACGTCGAGCCGACAAGGGGTGGTTATGCACATTCTGAAACAGGGAGACATAGCAGCCATGCTTGGTCTTTTGTGCGGAGGAGGAGCCCCATTACCTTGCATCCTGTTGTGCAAGATTCAGAGTTCTCTTTCTCACTCATGCTGACCAAGTGACCCCACCCATCAGTGTCTCTAACATCTGACAATGGGCTGGGCTGGAGCGACTCATATACACAAATTACATGCCCCATATTACGTAGGCACGTAAAATCTATTGTCATTTTAAATCCACTGTCGCATTGATCATTAGGGGCTCTTTTTTTGTTTGTGTTTTGTAAAGTTCGGTTGGTAAATAACATTGCCTGTATTGTTATAGAGAAAGAACAATACTAGTACATCGCTATTGATGAAATTTGGTTGTCAAATTGCAGCTGCCATTAAAGAAGAATATAAAAAATCAGACTTCACCAATTAAGCCGGATAGATTCAGTAATAACTTTCACTTACTATAGATAGCTTGTTCACTTGGGCGCAAGTCAGGGAAGAAGATTTAGAGTTTCAGAGTAACCTGAATTGCCGTTGTTCCAGAATTTTGCAATTACTAAGTCTATTCTGCAGTCCTGGAAGCAAAGTTGTTCATTATGTTATTTTTCAGGTTTTCTATGAACCTGTGCAAAAATATGCGGATTTTAATATACTAATTGGACATTTATGAAAAAGATACAAGAGCCCAGTCCCGATGTTCTAAAAACATAACAACTTTTGTCATACAGATGCCGCTGTGACAGTGGAAAATACTGATAAATTAGGTGTGGCCCTGAAGCGTCTGAAGTCGAGTTAACTTGGCTCCTGAAAGATTTTTAAAGTACTATATAGCTTCACATTTGTCTTGGGTACACCTGAGAAGGGACACACATCTGATCTTTAAATCACATCTCTTCGCTGGTATTAGCATGGACCATCTTTTTGCCTTATATTACTGCAAGCCGTACACCTGAGATCTCATTTCTTCCAACTTCTACAGCCTCACATGAGGAACAAACAAATATATGACCATCTCTGTTATTCCTATGTTTAAAATTCTGCATGATTCTACACAAAGTGGCATCCGACCATGTTTTTTTCTTTTCCTGTTATGACTTTCCAGATAGAAGTCTGCCAAAAAGGATGGTATTTAATACCAAATTAAGATGCCCTCATTATCTGTACAGATCAAGGAAAATAGTAGTGTGTTATACAAAATAGCGCCACCCCTTAAATTACGCTATTCGCGTGCTATAATGCGCTATAGTGTGATCTCTACACACTATAACATGCTATTAGCAGCGCTATAGCGCGTTATTTTTTTTTAGTGATATATATAGTGCTACTATGGAATAAAATTAGCTAAAGAATATGGAAAAAATTAACACGGTAATGTCATAATGCTTTTTAAGGTTACCATGACATAAGTTCCCTTATTGTATGAAATGCTCTTTTTCAGCACTATACCATACAAGCATCGATTTGCTTCTCTGGTATGACTACCAGGGCATTTTTGAAATATCTGTTACGCAGTGATATACAAGTAAGCAGTCAATATAATGCTACTAACCTACTACTCAACTATCCAGTTTCGAGATCAGATGCCCCAAGAAAAGTATCAGCCATTATGCTCCAAAAATACATGAGACAAATAAAGAAATAAACTGATACAATCTACTAGTAAACAAGGGCCTGCTTTAATAATACTAGTAATATCTCATAAACAAAAATGCTGCAGGAAGAGCGAATGGTTTCAGCTTAGAAGAACTATATCAATTAACCAAGAAACTAGATCAAAATTGCATCCTTGGCATTGATGCACATTGCGGCCAACTAGACACCAACAAATCCAAAATTGTTTCCAGCAGAAAAAGAAGTCCAAAATTTTCATCCAAAGGAAAGTGTGATACACGTCTTATCATTTTCATGGCCATAATGAGAACATTCTTTCATGGAAAGATATATGGACTATTGCATTGAAAACTGCAATGGTCATTTTAGAACAAAAAAGATATAGAGTGTGCAGAAATACTACTCATGGATGCTTCAAAGCATCTACACTCTCTTAGTTCCAATATGTGTGGCAATATGACACGGAGAACAAGTTCATGGCAGTGCGATGTTTTCTTCGGTACTGAATGAGATAATGAACACACCCTTTTCATGCCGGTCTTGGTTCATGTAAAACTGAATCTGGCGGGCACTTCCCCTCTGCAAGCGATTGCATAGTCTTCACCGAGGTGGGGTGCAGCTTCCTTGTGAGGACATATGAACTTCTCCATGAATACCTTCTCGCTGATATTGAGTGTATTATAGTAGCCCCGGTCCCGATCTACCAATCCATTTTCCTTGAGAAACTTTACAGCGTAGTACCGGGGCCTGACCCGGCCCTCTAGGCTGTAACCAAGCATTACTGGACGATGAGCATTGTAGGCTGGTTCCAGCCCCACCTCAGAGATGAGGAACTCAGACTTGCGCTGCAGCGATTCCTTGGACCTATTAAGCAATGTTGGAAATTTAGAAACAGCCATGCCTACCTCAGCATCCGTCCACCCAAACGTGTTCTTCAAGTGCTCCACCCTTGTTCTAATTTCCTCCTCGCTGTGAAATGAAACAGCATGCAGCGCATGCTTGAACATCACACAGTCTCGGGGCACACCTATGTTTTCAGTACATCTCACCAATGCCTGGAGATGCTTTGGGTTGGCGGTGAACATCTTGGGTCTTTGGATGCATAACTTAGCAATATGGTAATCCCGTAACCCACACTCTCGCAGGTACGCGACATTGGGCTTGACCACCCGGAAGAGGTTCTCCGACGAGCTGAAGAGGCGCAGGTAGTACCGCAGACTGGAGACGATAGATTTTTCGCGGAATTTGTGGGCGGCGAGCGAGGCAAGGCGCGCGATGTCGGAACGCGATAAGCCGAGGCCAGAGAGCCCGACGACCACAGGCGCCAAGGTTCTCTCCACGCTGGCGCAGAGGAGATGCGGGTCCCTGGCGACGACCGCGGCGATATCGGGGCTGCAGAGGCCGAGGCCAGAGAGGAAGGCGAGGACGGCATCGGCATTAGTTGGGGACTTGAGGTGGGAGAGCTTGGCGGAGGCCATGATGGCCTGTGATCTGGTGAGACCGCAGGTGGAGACGAGGTAGTCCTGCACATCAAAGCTAGGGCTTGTGGAAATGGCGGGCGGTGTGGCGGAGAGGAGGCGGCGGACAGGGGATGCGGGAGAAGAAGATGGGAGATGGGCGAGGATGGAGCTTCGCAGAAGGAGCATGGTGCCGACTAAGGATGGTGACTCCGCAAGATTTTAGCAGACCAGTTTTCATCAGAGGATTTTTAGCAAAGCCAGTTTTCGTTAGTTTTTCTGTTTGGATTGGTAAACACGTTATGCAGTTTTGAGTTGTTGTTCCTTCACAACCGGCGTTACACTTGCACACGGTGGCATCTATATATGCGGTGTTTTTGTTCCCGCGGACATGACCATGGAGAAGACGTCTACTTCGTCGAACCTTGCCGGCGGAGCTCACCATCTCTCATCTCTTGCCGCAGTTCATCGCCGTTCGTACTAGCCTCCAGCATCATCTCGTTGATGCCGTCGAGCTCCACCTTGTCATTCTCACGGTTGGAAGGTGCCAGCGGCCGGACATGGCCGTGGCCACCGACATGAACGACGAACAAAAAAAGGGCGCTCATAATTGGCGATCGTTCCCAGGGGAGGGAAGCCCTGGCAAACGACTCGTTCCCAAGAGGGGTACGATCCAGCCAAACAATTGGGCCAAAAAAAAACATCTTCCTGTGACATTAAGAATAAAAATGCCATTATCCGAAATGATATACATTTTCTTTGTCATAACAAAAAAACAAAACAAGAGGAAAGAAATGCCATGATCCACTAAAAATACAATGATGTCGATGAGGAAGTAAAATGACATAGGGTCCACCACAGGGAAAGCGCTAAGGCGGTTGGGGGCAACCGCAAGGCGATCGTGCTCCAGCACTAGGGCTAGGGTTTTTCTGCTGGGGGTGGAGAGATTCTGACGGCAGCTGGGTCTGCGACGGCGCAGCCTAGACGCAGGTCGGGGACGCTATCCTCTGCCAGGGGCGGAGCCAATGGCGGAGAGGGCGAGTGGACGGGCAATTGCCGCCATGGGGAAACAGGCGATCCCGGACTCGACGACGGCGGTGGCGGAGGCCACTCCGATGAAGAAGGCCGGGGATTCTGCAAGCTGGAGAGCATCCAAGGCTCCGGCCGAGTGCAAGACCCCAGACCCGGCGGCAAGCCTTTCAGCAAGGATGGGCGGGATGGTTTTCCTAGACAAGGAAGGCGACGGACTCATTTTCGAAGAGACGAATCAATCTATTCCCAAGGCTTCAAGATGGTCGGCTGTTGGCAAGGTATGCTCGGCAAAACCTCTGAAGAAATCGGTGCTGGAGAGAACCATGCCCCGGGCTTGGGGTTTACACAAGGAGGCGAAATTCATAGATATGGGATCCAATATTTTTGTGGTACACTTTGGTTCAGAGGGCGATGGGAGACATGTGCTCAACAATGGGCCTTGGCAGTTTGATTTCTCTGTGTTGATCATGAAAGACTATGAAGGAGGTGTGAGGCCATCGGAGATGGTGTTTGATAAGATTGATACCTGGGTTAAGGTGTGTGATTTACCACCGGACAAAAGGACTAAAAAGTTTGGGAGGGCTTTGGGCAACTGGCTTGGAACAGTGGTGAAAGTGGACGCGGATAGTGATGGTATTGCCCGGGGTCAGAATCTTCGAGTTCAGATGACAATCTCAATTTATGAGCCATTAATCCGTTGTTTCAACTTGAAGAAGTCCAAAGATGATGCGGAAGGGACATGGTATGACTTTCACTATGAGAAGATTCCGCACTTCTGTTTTGACTACGGATGACTTGTGCATTTGGGTGGTGTGTGTAATCAACCGTGATGATCCCTCTGTTCATTGGGGGGTGGGGGGGGGGGGGGGGGGGGGGGGGGGTGGCTGCGCGCTTCGCCGGGGAAAAATAATCCTAGGAAAGATGGTTCAACAAGTGGAGCGGCTAGTAGTAGCAACAGCTTTGCGAGCTCGCAGGGAACGGAGGGGGTTGTAGCAAAGAAAGACTACCCACGTATGAGAGATCTCCCTACCAGGAGAAACTTATCCTCTAACTTCACCACTTCTGCAACAGTCCGCACTGGCGGCATTGTTCAGAGATCAGGAGAGGACAGACATACTCATTCGCAGCAGGGCAATCTGCGGCAGGGATTGGAATCCAAAAAGGAGAGAGATTTGAGAGAGAAGTTGATTGAGCAGAATAGGTATCGGCATAGAGAAGCCGGCTGGGAACCTAACTATGACAGGAGGGGCAATGGCCATCTATATGGACGGGACTATGATGCATGTGAGGAGAGCACCCGGGTCATCGGGCATATGCTATTGACAAAGTGGGTACACCCGCTATGCATGGAAGATTCGGTATGCATGAGGAGAGGAGGAGACGTAAGGGTCACTATGTGAGGAAACCCAGAATCGGGACGGAATACATGCAGGCTAGCTCTTCTCATTCGATGATGGATGAGGATAGTAGGAAAAGGAGACCAAAGCAAATGTGGGTTGCAAAGGGAGACATTGATAGACAGGGAACAAGTGATGTGTTCATTCGTGATACAAGGCGCAAGACGTCTTCAGTGTTTGATCGCATCATTGAGAAAGATGATGGAGCGGCGGACCCCGAGAGCTGGGGCCGCTGAGAGCAATGAATCTCCTTGCCTGGAACTGTCGAGGACTAGCGTTGGACTAGACAGTTGACGAACTCAGAGACCTGACACGATCCCACAACCCAGCGGTGGTGTTCTTGAGTGAGACCAAGAAGAAGGCTAGGGCGATGGAGAAATTAAAGTGGAGCCTCGGCTTCAAGGAGGGGGTGGCTGTTGACTGTAAGGGCAAGAGTGGTGGCACGGCGCTATGGTGGAGAGACAGTGTGCAAGTGATAGTCCGCCATGGTGTCAATACTTTATTGATGTCGCGGTTGTATTTGAAGGAAGGACCTGTAGGATCACTAGATTCTACAGCGAACCAAAAACGGAGCTCAGATCAAAGTCATGGGAAGCGCTTCGGTACCTTAGAAGGCAAGATGATTAGCCATGGATTGTTCTAGGTGACTTTAACGAGGCTCTTCTCCTGACAGAGCAGCATGGTGGCAACTTGCGAAGCTTCGCGCAAATGGACGATTTTAGGGAGTGTTCGGCTGATTGTGGCTTGGCTGATATGGGATTTTTTGGACACCCTTTTACGTGGGATAACAGAAGGGAGGGGGCAGACAACATCCAAGTCAGATTGGACAGGGAGGTGTGCAACGACCACTAGTAGAAAAACACCTAATAGTCCCGGTTCGTAAGGACCTTTAGTCCCGGTTCATGAACCGGGACTAATGGGCCGTTACTAATACCTTCACCCATTAGTCCCGGTTCAAACAAGAACCGGGACCAATGTGCCTCCACGTGGCCCTGTGCGCCGAGCCCAGTCGGGGGTCCTTTGGTCCTGGTTGGCGGCACCAACCGGGACCAAAAAGCATCCACGCGTCAGCATTCCATTGGTTGGGGTTTTTGTTATTTTTTTGAAAGGAGGGGGGGGGGGGATTGGGGGTTTTGGGGGGTTAATTTACGTGTTTCATATATTGTGTTAGCTAGCTAATTAATAGAGAGAAGTGTCCTCTCTTATGTCCGTGCTTGGTCGACTCTACGTACTATATATACATAAGTGATCGAGAGAACCATTCAGTACAGAAGTTCATGCATGCCGAGAGAAGTGATCGATCGACCTCTCTCCTTCACTAGTAGAAAAAGGGTCAAACGTGAAGCACATTAGTGCCGGTTTGTATTTGAGCCGGCACAAATGTATACATTAGTGCCGGTTCCAACGGCTAGCCGGGCCGCTCTCATTAGTACCGGTTCATGGCTAACCTTTAGCACCGGTTCGTGCCACGAACCGGTACTAATGAGAGTGGTGGCAGGATGTTGTCAGTCTGGGCCCCCTCCAGCACCTTTAGTACCGGTTCTTGGCACGAACCGGTACTAAAGGTCGTCCTACATAAACCCTTCGTCCACCCGAGCTCGCTCTGTTCTTCCCCTTTCCCCTCTCCTCTCTGTTCTTCCCCTCTTCCTCTCGAGCTCATCACACATTTTGCCCAAAATTTGTCAAGATTTGAAGGCCCCCATCCATTCAAATGATCACAAAGGTTAGCAACTTTGTCCTTTCATCTCTCATTGCTATATTAGCTCTTGCAATGCTTTATATAGTTATTAATTTGTGAGTTTAGTAATTTGGGAGGAAATATATATATGTGCTAGTATTTGATTTATATGCAATTTGAGGTTAAAATAACACTTAGTTTGCATATGTAGGTGTGGTTTACTTAGTGCCTTCTAAATCTCCGTCGTAACCACCGTCGATCGCCCGCACCGTCCCGTCGCCGGCACCACCTTGTGGTGAGCCTCTTGTTCATGAAATTTTATATAAAAAATTGATGTTTGTGTGATTTGGATATATAGTTACTCGTATAATAATTATCTTACCCGTACGTTGTTTGTTATACATAGTGCCATGGTTTTGATATCCGTCCCCGTCGGCCCTCGTCCTTGTTATGATTCGGATGTGGTATATTCTCTTTTAAAACTATTTGTTGCATTTCGTGTTTATGACAAATTATGCCCATCAAGTTGACATAGATATTTTTATCTAGGAGGTATGTGAACCGGAAATTCCAACCGACCCTATTGTCGAGAGGTTAAATTTAGTTGAAAGAGAAAACGAGTACTTGAAAGAAAAATTGAAAAGAATTGAGGGGGAGAAGATGGAATTGGAGTTGCATGTTGCCGATGTCGTCGATGATCACAAGATCAAGAAGGAGAAAATGCGCTTGAAGATTAGAAAGATTAGAAAATATGCCATCGATAGTGAGGCTTGGTATCATTATGCTGTTGGATCAATTGTTACCTTAGTTGCGATCTTGATCGCATTTGTTGTTGCATTTAAATGCTTTAGCTAGAGAGTTATTTGTTTGTTGCATTTAAGTGTTGTATGAACTTTATGTATGAACTTGTATTAATTTGGTCTATTCGGTGTTGTGTAATGAAGATGAGCCGGCAATGGATGTACGATGACCGATGCTCTCCCCAGTTCGTTGAGGGCGTGCATACTTTTCTGCTTGCGGCTGAGGCAAACAAGCGGGCGGATGGTTTTATGCCTTGTCCATGTGCTGGCTGTAAGAATGGTCGCAATTACTCTACGTCAAGAACCATTCACGTCCACCTGTTTGAGTCCGGTTTCATGCCCCACTATAATGTTTGGACCAAGCACGGAGAAAGAGGGGTTATGATGGAAGACAATGAAGAAGAAGAGGACGACGACAGCTATCCTGGCCATGGGTTCCCTGAATACGATGATACAACAATGGGGGAAGAAGCTGAGCCGGTAATGCGGGAAGAAGCTGAGCCGGCAATGCGGGAAGAAGCTGAAGAAGAGGCATCAGATGAGCCCGTTGATGATCTAGGTCGGGCCATTGCCGATGCAAAGAGAAACTGCGCAAGTGATTTGGAGAAGAAGAAGTTGCAGCGCATGTTAGAGGATCACAAAAAATTGTTGTACCCGAATTGCGTAGGTGACAAGAAAAAGCTGGGCACCACACTGGAATTGCTGCAATGGAAGGCAGAGAATGGTGTATCTGACAAGGGATTTGGAAAGTTGCTGGTAATGATAAAGGATATGCTTCCAAAGGACAACGAATTGCCCGAGAGTACGTACGAAGCAAAGAAGGCTGTCTGCCCTCTAGGGTTAGAGGTGCAGAAGATACATGCATGCCCTAATGATTGCATCCTCTACCGCGGTGAGTACGAGGATTTGAACGCTTGCCCGGTATGTGGTGCATTGCGCTATAAGATCAGCCGCGATGAGCATGGTGATGTCGAGGGCGAGCGCCCCAGGAAGAAGATTCCTGCCAAGGTGATGTGGTATTCTCCTATAATACCACGGTTGAAACGTTTGTTCCAAAACAAAGAGCATGCCAAGGCGATGCGATGGCACAGAGAAGACCGTAAGAAAGACGGAAAGTTGAGAGTACCCGCTGACGGGTCGCAGTGGAGAAAAATCGAAAGAAAGTACGGGAAGGAGTTTGCAGATGACGCAAGGAGCGTATGGTTTGGTCTAAGCGCAGATGGCATTAATCCTTTTGGGGAGCAGAGCAGCAACCATAGCACCTGGCCTGTGACTCTATGTTTGTATAACCTTCCTCCTTGGTTGTGCATGAAGCGGAAGTTCATTATGATGCCAGTGCTCATCCAAGGCCCTAAACAACCCGGCAACGACATTGATGTGTATCTAAGGCCATTAGTTGAAGAACTCTTACAACTGTGGAATGGAACAGGTGTACGTGCATGGGATGAGCACAAACAGGAAGAATTTGACCTAAAGGCATTGCTGTTCGTGACCATCAATGATTGGCCTGCTCTCAGTAACCTTTCAGGACAGACAAACAAGGGATACCACGGATGCACGCACTGTTTGGATGATACCGACAGTATATATTTGAATAGTTGTAAGAAGAATGTGTACCTGGGACATCGTCGATTTCTTCCGAGCAGGCATCCCGTAAGAAAGAAAGGCAAGCATTTCAAAGGTGAGGCGGATCACCGGACGAAGCCTCGCCACCGTACTGGTGCTGATGTACATGATATGGTCAAGGATTTGAAGGTGATATTTGGAAAGGGTCCTGGCGGACAATCTGTTCCAAAGGACGCTGACGGACGCGCACCCATGTGGAAGAAGAAATCTATATTTTGGGACCTGCCATATTGGAAAGACCTAGAGGTCCGCTCCGCAATCGACGTGATGCACGTGACGAAGAATCTTTGCGTGACCCTGCTTGGCTTCTTGGGCGTGTATGGGAAGACAAAAGATACACCTGAGGCACGGGAGGACCAGCAACGTATGCACGGAGAAGACGGCATACATCAGGGTCATGCAAGCTACGCTCTTACCAAAGAAGAGAAGGAAATCTTCTTTGAATGCCTGCTCAGTATTAAGGTACCGTCTGGCTTCTCGTCGAATATAAAGGGAATAATAAACATGGCAGAGAAAAAGTTCCAGAACCTAAAGTCTCATGACTGCCACGTGATTATGACGCAACTGCTTCCGGTTGCATTGAGGGGGCTTCTACCGGAAAACGTTCGATTAGCCATTGTGAAGCTATGTGCATTTCTCAATGCAATCTCTCAGAAGGTAATCGATCCAGAAATCATACCAAGGTTACAGAATGATTTGGTGCAATGTCTTGTCAGTTTCGAGTTGGTGTTCCCACCATCCTTCTTCAACATCATGACACACGTCCTAGTTCACCTGTGCCAAGAGATTAACGTTTTGGGTCCTGTATTTCTACACAATATGTTCCCCTTTGAGAGGTTCATGGGAGTCTTAAAGAAATATGTTCATAACCGTGCTAGGCCAGAAGGAAGCATCTCCAAGGGCCATCAAAATGAGGAGGTCATTGAGTTTTGTATTGACTTTATTCCTGACCTTAAGCCGATTGGTGTTCCTGAATCGCGGCATAAGGGCAGACTGGATGGAAAAGGCACGCTAGGAGGGGAACAAATAATATGTATGGACGGACATTCTCTCACTGAAGCACACTACACAGTTCTACAGAATTCCGCCTTGGTGGCTCCGTATATGGATGAACACAAGAATTTGCTACGCTCCAAACACCCGGAGCGGTCTGATGACTGGATTACACGTGAACAAACCAGGAGTTTCGCCAGCTGGTTGCAGACACGTACCATGCATGACACCTCTATTGAAGATGACCTGTACTTGCTGTCCCAGTTACCATCTTCGAATATAATGACTTTCAAAGGGTACGAGATAAATGGTAATACATTTTACACGATCGCCCAAGATAAGAAGAGCACCAACCAAAACAGTGGTGTCCGCTTTGATGCAGAAACCAAGACGGGAAAGGAAACATATTATGGTTATATACAGGACATATGGGAACTTGACTATCGACGTGGTTTAAAGGTCCCTTTGTTTCGGTGCAAATGGGTCAATATGACACGAGGCGGGGTAACGGAAGACCCGCAGTACGGAATGACAACAGTGGATCTCAACAATCTTGCGTATGCAGACGAACCATTCGTCCTAGCCAATGATGTGGCACAGGTTTTCTATGTGAAGGACATGTCTACCAAGCCAAGAAAAAGAAAAGATAAGGAAGCGAATGCATCGTACGATGAGCCAAAGCGGCACATAGTTCTTTCTGGGAAGAGAAACATCGTGGGAGTGGATGACAAGACAGACAAGTCAGAAGATTATGAAAAGTTTGATGAAATTGCTCCATTCACAGTGAATATTGACCCGAGCATCCCGTTAAATGATGAAGATTTTCCATGGTTACGGCGCAAAGGGACACACGCGAAGAAAAAGTTTCACACCCAAAGATCTGGGATGTGATCGGCTTCACTAGCTATCATCACTTTCTTCTGTGTTTCGCACCGAGAGGGGAATCTCTGTAATAGTTAGGGTAGTTATGTGTTTTGGCATTTGAAACGCGAAGAAATTTTATGTGCAAACAAATTCTTTCATGCCTTTACTGATTTTTAAAGTTAAGTTATTCACAAACTAGTGATTCACACTAATTTCAAATAATTCAAAATTTAAACTATTCAAATTTGAAAACTACGGGCACTAACAGAAAGTTTGTAATTTTTTGTACCTAAAACAAAAATGTTCACAAAGAAACTCTAAATACACAAAAAAACAACACAAAAATAAATAAAGCAAAAAATAATAAAAAAAGCCCTAACAGAAAGTTTGTAATTTTTTGTACCTAAAACAAAAATGTTCACAAAGAAACTCTAAATACACAAAAAAACAACACAAAAATAAATAAAGCAAAAAATAAAATAAAAAAAGCCCGCCTACTAGGCCAGAGCGGCCTGCATACGACTAGAAACCCAACCTGTCGTTGGGCCAGGATGCAGGCCCGCAAAGGCCAAGTGGGCCCACAGGGCTGCAAAGAACACGTAGGCCCAGTAAGCCTGCTTTGGAGAGGAGCTCGAGAGAGCGACCGCACGGGGGTTTATAAACCAGTGCGGTCGCCCCTCGGCTAGCGAGGTGGGACTAAACTTGCCGCACCGCACCTGCGCCAGCGCACCCCCTTTAGTACCGGGTCGTGGCACAAACCGGTACTAAAGGGGGGGCCTTTAGTACCGGTTTGTGCCACCACCCGGTACTAAAGGGGGTCGCTTCCCGCCGCTTGGCCTGGCCAAAACAGGCCTTTAGTACCGGTTGGTGGTTCCAACCGGTACTAAAGGTGCCTTCTATATATACAACGGCTACGAAAATTTCAGTTTCCCTCTCTGTTCGTTCCTCTGTTTCCGTCTCCGTCGCCGTCGCCGCCGCCCTCGATCGTCTCCGTCGCCGCTCGTCTCCGTCGCCGCCCCCGTCCCCGTCGCCGCCCCCGTCCCCGTCGCCGCCCCGGGCCCGTCCCCGTCGCGCCGTCCCCGTCCCCGTCGCGCCGTCCCCGCCGTCGCGCCGTCGCCCGCCGTCGCCTCGCCGTCCCCGTCGCCTCGCCGTCGCCTCGCCGTCGCCTCGCCGTCGCCGTCGCCCGCTGTGAGCCCTCCCCGAGCCCGTACACACACACACACAAGCATGTTTAATTAGTTTAGATAATTAGTCTTTAATTAGTTTAGATTATTTAGATTATTATTTTGTATGTTTAATTAGTTTAGATAATTAGTGTTTAATTAGTACACACACACACGTATTTTGTATGTTTAATTAGTTTAGATTATTTAGATTATTATTTTTTCACTATTATATATGTATGAATGCATGTTAGATGGATATAATTAGTGTTTAATCAGTTAGAAATTAGTGTTATATAGAAATGTTAGAAATTAGTGTTATATAGAAATGTTAGAAATGTTAGAAATTTTAGTGTTATTTAGATTATTTAGATTAGCATAATTAGTGTTATATAGAAATGTTAGAAATTTTAGTTATCAAAATCCAATCATTAAAAAAATGTTACTTTTTGCGGGCATATAGCTAGTATTTGTTCTCGACGATGCCCGGCCCGCATCCTCGCCGTCGACCCGTCCGCGACGACGTCCAGCCGACCCATGTCCGGGACTGGGCTCCGCCGGGCTGGCACTGGGAGGTGCTGCCTGGAGGGGCGCGCCGCTTGATGAGGAACCCGGCCCCGGGTCCCGTCGTCGACCCTGATCTCGTTTGGTGGCGTTCGCGTGGGCCAGTTTCGGTGCGGAGGGACCCGGCCCCGCCGGAGGTGGTACGTCGCCGTGTCAGGGAGGAGGACGAGCACGTCCATCGCTACATGGTTGCGTTAGAGGGCGGCAGGTTCTCCAATACCTGGCAGTATCTTCGGGGATCTCACTTCAGCTATGATCCTGTGAGGGTTCCTTCTCTTTGGGTGTCCACCGCCCGCGCCGCAGGAACCGCGAGTGTCCTAGATTCTTCTGTAGTATTCGATCTTTAATTAGCTAGCCAGTGATGTACTATTCAATATTATATATTATTCGAGACGATGTATTCGAGATTATATCTATTATTCTAGACGAAGTATTCGAGATTATATCTATTATTCGAGACGATGTAATTTGAATACTAAATTGTTTTATATTTCTTTTGAATTAGTTAAATAAAAGCTATGGCAGACAATACCGACAGAGAGGGAGAACAGACCATGTTCGATATGATACGCGGGCCAAATGATGATCAGAATGAAGAAGATTATGACGGCTCCGAATTTCTAAACAACACCGGAGAGGGTGATATGATATTCGATCGCGACGACCGAATTGATGAAGTCATGAACTACGATTATGACGATGACGAAGAACATGTTGATCCTGAAACAACAAAGACCGGCGAGGTATATATATTTATATAAGCAGGTATCTGGTGATCATCACATGTTTTAAATGACTTGAAGATATATTAACGAATCGATCTTTGTTCTTTCAGCCATCCGGATCGAGCAAATCTTCAGGCAAAAGGACGAAACGAGGCCCGAACAAAAAGTTGAAGGAGGGCGTAAAGTACAATATCGAGGCAGTCAGACCTAATGGCGAACCATTAGCGCCTAAGAAGATTGCGGACAAGTTCGTTCGTCAGTGCGGAGTTCTTGTGAAGGACCAACTCCCGATCTCCCTTCAAGAATGGAGAGAGCCAGCAAAAGACAAAAGACAAAAAGGCAAAGAGGACGCTGCTCCACGTCCAGATGTTACTTTTGTCGACAAGAATCAAAAAGATCTGCTTTGGGATACTCTCATGGAACATTTCACCCTACCAGATCATTTCACAGAAGCAGATGTGCAGAAAGTCAAGGACGCTGCTCTTAGGAAGATGGCGGTTGCATTCAAGAACCACAAGAATCGTGAATGGGACAAGTACGTCAAGGGAGGAAGGAAGACTCCAGTATTCGAGGGAACACTAGAGAACCAACGTGCTCATTGGGACGATTTCGTGAAATTCAAGGATTCGGAATTAGCTAAGGAACGGTCGAGAATAAACAAGAAGAATGCCGAAAAAAAGGATAAGTTCCATAAGCTGGGGCCAGGTGGCTATGCGGTGGCAATGCCTAAGTGGGATAAGTCTGAGAAAGAGATGGAGGATGCAGGTGCCACTCCGGTTACTAAGAGCTGGCCCCCCAGGGTCAGGACTTGGTTCTATGCGCATGGGGGGGAGTTGGACCCGAAGACAGGCAATGTTTCGACGAGGGCAAGTCTGAAGGGAGCCGACGATGCGATACTTGTTGCAATAGAAGAGGCACGATCGGGGGTGTTCCAGCCCAACAGAGAGAACGACGAGCTTACGCGTGCCCTGGGAAATCCTGAACACCCGGGAAGAACACGAGGCAAGGGCGCTATTCCGTGGTATGAGGGGTTCTCAGACTGGAACACCGACTACAGAACCCGTGCGAGAAAGAAGATTGCGGAGGAGAAGAAGAGGAAGATGGAGGAGGAGCAGAGGAAGCGGGACTATGAACGCCTTCAAGGCCTAGAAGCAAGTCAAGCGGAATTGGTAGTCAAATTCCAGCGGCAGCAGGAGCAGATCGACTCACTTACCCAGCAAAGGGGGTCTCAGCAGCTGCAGCAGCTAGCGAATGATCCAGCATTGGATAGCACCGCCCCATCCATGCCGAGAAGCAGCGTGGGTTCCGCCCCGGACGACGCAATGCTGGGTAGATACCCCGTGGATGACATCACGGAGAACACTAGCTGCGAGCTACACGTCAAAATGAAGAACATATCCATGAAGGTGGCGGACGCCGTTGCTTTTACAAATCCCCCCGAGGCAACCTTCCATTGCAACCCGATTCCAGCGGGCTATGCTCGTGTCTTGGTTGATGAGGTGGTGGACCCATATTCGGAGCTAGAGCTTGACTATCCTGGAGGTGACGACGAGCGCTTTCTCGGAGACGCCAAACATCGTATCATCCTATGGAAAAAGGATTGCATCATCATTCGAAGGCCACCGACACCGCGTCAGCCGACTCCTCGTCGAAGTCCGCCACCGAGTCAGCAGTCTCCCGCTCCTGCAAGTCCACCAAGTCCGGCAAAGTGTCAGGCCACTCCTCCTCCAAGTCCGGCAAAGTGTCAGGCCACTCCTCCTCCTCCAAGTCCGCCACAGCGTCAGACATCCACTCCTCCTCCAAGTCCGGCACAACCTCAGGCCACTCCTCCTCCAAGTCCGGCACAGCTTCAGGCGGCCACTCCTCCTCGTCCAACTCAGCCCCGTCAGCCGTCTCCGCCGCCTCAGCAATCACAGAAGAGACACCCCGCAGCTATGGTGCGTAGCGGTACGAGTCGAGGTAGTACAGGAAGTACAGGCGGAGGCAAGCGATATAAATATGGTCCAAGCCTCACGCCTCTTCCGCAGAGGGCTTATGACAGGTCCGAGGAGGAAATCGCAGCCATATCGAAGTCCGAGGTGGAAGCCCATTTTGCACCGAAACCGCCACCGCCGCCAAGGGAGAAAGTGCCTGAGGAAACGATTGACCACTTCATTCGTATGGCTCAACCACCAGCTCCCGAGCCTGTTGACACAGACTATGAGCGCCACATCAGGAAGTTAAATCGAGCACGTGTACGTAAGGAGGCGAGCTCGGGATCGAGCAAACAAGAAGCAGCTGTCAAAAAATGCGGGAAAACCATTCCCCAGCTGGGAGAACAGGCGGCGCAATCGATCCCCTCGCTTGTTGTGCCAACAACACGTGACAGTACGCGCGCCCAATATTATTGTGGGCAAACAGTTTACGTTCCTGAGGTGGGCAATGTGGTAATAACGGAGGAGCATATAATGCAGGCTGAAGTTCTCAAAATCACTGTTGGACAACTCCTCGAGATCGAGCCCATGCCTGTGCTTAGAGAGGATGAAATAAAACGGAAATATGTCCGGGGCCAACCTTTGGTCGAGCCAGACAAGGTCAAGAACCTCCCAACGAGAATGTATGAATTGCATCAATGGTACATGAACATTACCAAGATTTCCGATCGATTGTCCCTCATGGTGAATGTCAAGGAGGATCATTACTACCATGAGAAAGCTGTGTCCGTTGAGTATTCTGAACTGTTTCAGTTATACAATCAAGACGCACTCGACAAATCTATCGTCAGTTGCTATTGTCTGTAAGTGATTTCTTTCTGTAATTTAAGTCTCAAGCTAGCTGTAGTGATCCTTTGATCAATCATTACCTGTAATTATCCTCACTATATTCTTTTCTGTGGTATTATATGCAGGATGAAGATGTATGAAATGAGAAAAGGTGGACGCTATGGCATTGGGTTCATTGACCCAAACACCGTTAATGAATACACATGGAAAATAGATGAACGTCATCAAAAGGCCGTAGAGGACAGCATGCTAGAGTTCTTGAAGCGCCTCAAATACAATGAAGATATACTACTTCCTTACAACTTCCAGTGAGTCACACTGTCTTGTACTACAAATTCTCTGTTTTTGCCTACTAGCTAGCTACATGTTTTTGCTTACATATGCCCGCTTAATTAAGACATGCAAACGTGTGTGCATGCAGATATCACTGGGTCTTGTGTATCATTAAAGTTGACGCCGGAACAGTTGAAATACTGGACTCACTACTCAAAGAAAAAACTGACTATAACATCTTGTTTGGGATAGTCAACAGGTAATTTCAATCATTATTAACTATATATCTCGGCCTATTTAGTTCGTCATTTCATGATATGAACTATTTAATAACCCCTTTATTCATTTTCTTTGTCGGCGGGCAGGGCTTGGGCAAGGTTCATCAGGGTCACGGACGGCGAATGGAAAGAAAAGCTTAAATGGGGAAGACCCAAGGTAAGTAATTAAGTAGTACTAGCTAGCTAGCTAGCTGCCATCTCTTTAATTATCATGCTTGATTAATTATTATCTGATCAAATTCCATTCTCGTAAAGGCCCTGAAGCAGGCGCAGGGGACTGATCTGTGTGCATTCTGCGTTTGCGAGAACATTCGCATGATGGCGTCCGAAAGGAGCAGATCTCAAAGACAGGAATGGGTACGCTTGTCAAAACACTATTCACAATTTTTACACCATTATCGATATCTAGTCACACAACTAATACACATGCATATTGATCTCCTTCTTAACAGTTCAGAGAGGTGCGGGCGAAGCTCCTAGAAACGGAGCGCGTAGAAGCACTTCAAGAGGAAATAGCGGGATTTTTGCTCGACCAGGTCATAAATCCGAAGGGAGAATACTATTACCCGCTACCGCCCCATGAAAACCACTTCCAATTGTCATCGTGCTCCGAAGGCACCAATTAGGCTATAATGCCACTGGCTCCGAAGGCAACATGCATATGTAGGAGAAATTGTATATAGCTATACATGTGTGTATGTGTGAATTAATTAATATGATGGTTTGTGAGACATTGATGATATATATATGCATGATTGGTTCTACTAGAAATTCTATTATATATATATATATATATATATATATATATGCATAACGTGTACAATGTGTAGTATCGTAAAATACCAGCAAACGAAAAAGAATTAAAATGGAAACACAAAATTAAATGAAAAAGAAATCATAAAACTAAAAACCCCCCAAACCTTATAGTACCGGTTGGTCTTACCAACCGGTACTAAAGGGCTCCAGGCCCCTGGAGCTGGCTCGTGCCACGTGGTTTCCCTTTAGCACCGGTTCGTGCTGAACCGGTACTAAAGGGGGGGGGGCTTTAGTGCCCACACTTTAGTGCCGGTTATGGAACCGACACTAAAGGGCCTTACGAACCGGTGCTATTGCCCGGTTCTGCACTAGTGCTTCTCCGAGAGATTGGTCGAACAACAAGTATCTGACGCTACTGGCTACATACATGCATGTACAATATGTATAAGATCTCTTATAATTACAATTCCCTAGCAATTGAAATCAATTTCCACATGGTATTCTCCGGCTTTATTGATGACGTGGTCAAGAAAGAATCCTGCCAATTCCTCTTGAATTGCTTTCATGCGATCTGGTTCTAGGAGTTCATTCCGCATCTGCCACGTCTAATTTGAAGAAGGGGGTTAATTAATATATATATATGAATGAAACTCAACAGAAATGATGGTGTAATAAAATGAAATTGCGAATATTATTGCTTACACACTTCATATTGTCTTTGAGAGTAGCCCCGCTTGTTTTTCAAAGTCGCGTTGTGGATGAACTCGCACACGTAGTATCCACAGAAATCATTCCCTTCTTCCCGCCACAAGCACTTTACGAGAAATAGAGGTCAATCAAACTGATAATGAAGCATTATAAATGGCATTGATGAAAGTATAGCTATAGAATCAACAGGGAGATGCGCGCAACTAGCTAGCCATTAGTACTTACTTTCGGCCATGTATATGCAGCTCCTTCGGCAGTCCCGGAGCTTCTGCGGTGAACTGTTTCCAAACCCTGCAAGACAAAGAAAATTATTATTATTACTTGAGATATCAGGAAATGAACAAAAAGTTGCCGATATGGTGCGATAATGATCGATTGAACTTACTTGTTGAGCATTTCAGTCATGTCCGCATAGGATTTGGGATCTTTCCGTCTCGAGTCTAAGACGGTTACTAGTCCACGCTCAAGCTTAATCTCCAGAAGAATATAGTGGTACCTGCGCACGCATGCATAACTCATCAATTACATTACTATAAGCTCGCTCGAGTAATAAGGGAAACCGAATATGCACACGACAGTAACACTCACTTGCCGTTGTAAGGAAAGAGTATGGTATCTTTGTTTTGATTTTTTGATCAACGATTGTAGCAAGTTGTCCTCGGCCTCTTTGACTGTTCTTTTCAACCAGAAATACATCTATGATATTTGTGTTAATGAACCCAATATCATAAATTTCTTGTTTTTTGCACTCGACGATCTTCAATCTGCATAATATATTAAGGATAATTAATTATAAATACATGCAATGAAAGAGCCGAGCTATATATAGAGACTTAATGACAGAAATAGTACTTACAGGCAGTAGCAAAAGACCATTAATTTATCGAGGGCCTTTTGATTAAAGAACGCGAAGAACTCCTCAAATGGAACAGTCAACAGATCATTTGCAACGAGATCGTGCTCCTCTTTAATATGCAGATACAAAGCATTCTTACCCTCAGACTCTCTGCAGGTTTCCATGTACCAATTATGGAATCTTCGCATCATTGTTGTCAGAGATTTTTCATCTTTGACGAGAGGCTTCCCGTACTCGTATCTGTGTTCGTCCACCTCCAAGAAATCAGGAAGTGCATCGTCAGGCAGGTAATCGTCAAGATTGCCATAACCGGCCACCGTCCCCGGAGCATTAGACACATTGAGCGGGGGGCACGATTGCTGTGCTTGTTCGCCGAGCTGGGCAATTTTTCCCCCTTTGGCTCGTTCTTTTGACCTTTTAGCACTGACAGTAGTTCCCGACCGCTGGGCTTGGAGATATGTCTGTTCAGTAATGCGCTCATAGTTGGTTCTCGGCGGAGACTTTGGTGGTTTCCTCAGGGCGTCGATAGTGCGCTTTGCTTTCACCGGATCTACCTTCTCCTCCGGAGGTGGATGTCTCTTTGCTTTCACCCCTTCAAAGAACTCCTTCACGTGGGTCCGCACAATCGTATCGTTTTCCTCCTCGGACCTCTCGTATGGTAACTTCTCTAGAGGCTTGAGAGATGATGGACCGTATTTGTATTGCCTCCCGCCTCTGGTTGTGCTGCTAGACGCCGGAGCAGACGGAGCGGCTGCGGCGTCTGTCTTCTTTCGTGCTTGCTTACGAGGCGGAGGAGAAGGAGTACGACGCGCCGGAGCAGCCGGGGCGGCGGCGGGTCTCTTCCGCCCTTGCTGGCGAGGCGGAGAAGGAGGATGCTGCTGGCTGCTCGGGAGCGCCGGCGCAGGCGGAGAAGGAGGCGGAGTGCCGCCATGCGCCGGAGAAGGAGGCGGAGTGCCGCCATGCGTGCCCTGATCGTCACTCGCCGGAGGAGGAGGCGGTGGAGGAGGCGGAGTGCCCTGACTCGCCGGAGCAGGAGGAGGAGGCGGAGGCGTCCAGTTCAGAAGGTTGATGAGCTCCTTCTTCCATAGGCATGGAGTCTTCAGAGCAGAACCCAGCCTACCTTCACCGGTAGGGTGGTCAAGCACGAGGTCCTCAAATCCCTCCGTTATTTCATCCACCATCACCTTAGCATATCCTTTTGGAATCGGCTGGCAGTGATAAGTTGTGCCGGGTCCACTAGGATAAACTTGGCCAACAGCCGCCTTGGCCTTCAAATTCATCCATCGCGCCATCATGTGGCAATTTTGAGACTCCATGATACCATCCACGGGATAGCTGGTAGGAGCCGTCAAGACATGCTCTGGCTGAAGCAGCTCGGTGGAAGCCACGCTGCTTCTCCGCTGAGATGGCGGGGTAGCTTCGGGGGAAGCTTCGGCAGGTCGTTTGCTGCGATCTGCTGCTTCTTGTTCCTCTTCTCGATCCTCTAGCCCCATTACCCTTTCGTGCAGCGCCTGCAGTTGGTCCTGCTCCAGTTTCTTCCTCCTCTCGTGGGTTTTGTAACCTCCTGCGTCCGGAAAACCAACCTTCCACGGAATGGAGCCTGGCGTGCCTCGTGTCCGTCCAGGGTGCTCAGGATTCCCAAGGGCCACTGTGAGCTCATCCTTCTCCCTGTTTGGAAGGAACGTCCCTCGCTGTGTTGCATCGATATAGTGTCGAAGGTTCTTGACTGGTATTTCCAGTTGCTCATCCGTCCACTGGCAAAACCTTGTTACAGGGTCCAAGGTTCCGCCAGACCCGAAGAACCAAGTCCGGCAATGGTCTGGCCATCTCATTGTCTCTGGTTCGATCCCTTTTTCAAGCAGATCATTCTCAGCCTTGGACCACTTAGGCCGGGCTTGCAGGTCGCCACCTGACCCCGTGCGATGGTGAAGCGTCTTCTTGCAGCATTTTTCTTGTTTGTCTCCGACATCTTCTTACTCTTTTCCGATGTCTTGTGGGCCACAAATGCGGGCCAGTGATCTTTGATCTTCTCATATTTGCCGATGAATTCTGGTGTCTTTTTATTTTTGACAAACTGGTTCAACTCTTTCCTCCACCTCCTCATTAGGGTTTCCATCTTCTTAAGAGCACAAGACTTGATTAATTCCTCTTTAACTGGTTTCTCCGGATCCTCCTCTGGCGGTAGGGTGAAATTTGCCTTCAGCTCAGTCCAAAGATATTCTTTCTGCATATCATTGACATAAGACACCTCAGGGTCTTCCTCCTTAGGCTTATACCATTGCTGGATGCTGATCGGGATCTTCTCCCTAACAAGAACCCCGCACTGAGAAGAAAATGCCTTCCTTGTCCGGATGGGTTCAATCGGTTCGCCGTCGGGCGCGATTTCTATGATCTCAAACTTTTCATCCGAGCTCAACTTTTTCTTCGGGCCTCGTCTCCTTACCGAAGTTGTGCTCGATCCGAAGGGCTAGAAATTATAAGGAAGAAAGACGAGAGTAATTAATATGTGTACATATACCAAAACAATGGAAGCATCAATTAACTAGTCAGCATGGGCTTAACTAATATATATATACCTGGCCGGGCTCGGTTCGGTCACCGGAGCAGTCAGCACGGTCTCCTTCTTGTTCCTCCATTGTGTCACCGGAGCCATCATGAACATAGTCCTGTTCTTGTACTGGCATTAATGGGCCGAAGCCATCATGAACATAGCCCTCTTCTTCACCCCGTTCTTCCAGCTGACCAACGGTGTCGAGGAGAAATGACGCAACTTCATCCCTTCCATTTGCGATTATGTCCCTCAATATCGCTTCTGTTTCTTCGTCTCGGCAGTGCTCCATAGTTTCTGCAAATATTTACAACATGTTTATATATGGTACAGATGGATATATATATATATATATATATATAGGACAAATGTTTCCTACAAGCAGTGGTAGTTATTACCACTTGCGTTTTGTATGTTGTATGTAGTATTTGTCAAAACCGTGAGTATGTACGTGTAGTATGTAGTATATATACTAATTTTTAGGTAGTATGTATACTAATTTTTAGGTAGTATGTATACTAATTTTTAGGTAGTATGTAGTATTAGGTAGTATATATACTAATTTTTAGGTAGTATGTACCATATTTTGAGTATGCTCTTTTTTATGTACAAATATGTACGCATTTCAGAAATATAACAAAAACTATGGGCTCATATGCAATTTTTTCATATAACTTGCTTTGAAATATCTTACATATAGTATATAAACATATTTAAAATAATAAAATATTATATATAGTACCACATGATAGTATATGACACATGTGGGGTAACTACCACCGGGTGGTAGAATGGATTTTTCCTATATTAGTGGAAAATGTAGAACTAGCCAGCTAATCACAATAAGGAATCATGTTAGTGGCCTCGACGCTGCTTCTCTAGGGTTTGGTGTCGCCTCGACACAACAACGCTTCGAGAGAGTTAATTTGTCGGGTAGGGGCGCGGCGGGAGGGGGTAGGAGACCAACATCGTTTTCTC